>NC_134789.1:62597696-62687696 GCF_046742065.1 Oratosquilla oratoria
CCAGCACTGACCCTTGTGGAACACCACTTATCATTTCTTCCCATTTTGAGTATTTGTCTCTAATTACTACCCTCATTTTTCTCCCAGTCAGGAAATCTTTCATCCATTCTAATAAATTACCTACAATGCCACCTATTGATTCTAATTTTCCTCAACAGGTGTAAATGTTACCAAGGAAAGTTATAATTTTTTTTTCTTGGGCCTTTCTGTCTAGTAACATGCTGATGGTGATAAGTTAACTCACTTCACCTGATATATATGATTCAAATTAAGGAAAATTAAAATTTTAAGCTCAGTAATGATGAAATATTTTTATTTTTTGAACATTATTTCAGGTTCTTGACTGTGAGTAAGGCAAAGTTTCTTGGTGATAAAGATGGATCGAAGAGAGGCACCAGCAATGCTTCATAACCTTGAATAAATAGAAAAAATATAGCTGATTACAGTATATTTCTGATTAACAAAAGATGTACTGAAAACTAATTACAAATAAACTGAAATATCACCAATAATTACCATTTATAAAATATCATTTTAATCATTTAAGCAGAAAACAATTATCTCTTCTGACACATTTCACTATTAATATAAGTATGTCAAATGTATAAACAAAGTTAAATACATAAAACACAAAATTAACATACAGTACCTTGTTCATATAAGTACATGAGTCTATCCAATAATACTACACTCTCTACTACTGGTGCTAACATCAGACGGATGGAATAGAATACCACAACCTAAATAACAAAATAAATGTTAAAATGGATACAAATGTTTGAGATTATTTTATATATAACTCTAAAAATAATGTTTCACCACATGTTTTATTAAAATTATACACATTCTTTTGACAATAAATCACACAACAGAATACAAGAACATACTCTAAAAAAAGAGTGAATCACAGCCATTATCAGATTTAACACCACACTCCTTCCAAGACTACAACCAATCATTAAATGAAGCAGAATACCACACCTCCCTCTCCAACTTTAAGATAACTGCTCCAGGCACAGGCAATATACACTATGACATTATACATTCCCTACATAACCACATCAATGACATCTCTCTACCAACCCTGTCATACACTTTCTCCAAGTCCATGAAAAACCTAAAAGTCATCCTTACCCTTTGGCAAAGACTTCTCATGTCTGTCTGTCTTACTGCAAAATCTTGATCATTACACCCTCTTCCTCTCCTAATCCCAGCAGACTGGAAGTGAGCATTAAGGGAGCGAGACTGGAGGAAGTGGATAGTTTTAGATACTTGGGTGTGAATGTGGCAGGAAAGGGAGGAGTGCTGGTAGAGGTAGAATGTAGATTGAGAGAAGCAAGTAAATGCCTTGGAGGATTAGAAAGTATAATGATAAATAGACATTTGGGAATGGGTGCTGAGAGGAGATTGTATGAAGGAGTGATTGTGCCAACAGCACTGTATGGGGAAGAAGCATGGAACATAAGAGGAAGAGAGGAGGAGTTTGAATGTGTCTGAGATGAGGTGCCTGAGAAGTATGATACAGGTTACTAGGCTGGATAGAGTGAGAAATGAGGAGGTGAGGAGGAGAATGGGGGTGAAAAGGGAGTTGGGAGATAGGGTTGATGAAAGAGTACTGGGATGGTTTGGACATAGAAAGAATGAGTGAAGAGAGATTAGTAAAAGAGGTGTGGAAGGCAGAGATGGAAGGAGTGAACATGAGGGGGCAACTGAGGATTAGATGGATGGATGGGGTAAAATGGGCATTGGAAAAGAGGGGAATGTCTGTTGAGGAAGGATGGGAAAGAACAGAAGAACAGAAGATAGGGGTGAATGGCAAGTGGTTGTGTATGGATGATGCTGTGATGCATGAGGGGGTGTGGGTGGGGATGAGAGAGTATGAGAATAAATAGACCAAGCCTGATGTGATTTCTCCCCGTCTTCTCCATTTCTGAATGAGGGGACAGAGAGCATGGGGAGGTGGGGGGTTGCCAATTTAATGAAGCGGCTTTGCTGTAGTTGTGCTGTGTTTCGCAACACTGCTTTTGACCCAGAGCAGTGGGTGGGATGCAGGGAGGACCCGTCATCCATGAGGAGCCAAGAAAAGAGGGAAGGAGGGGAAGGAGGGGGTGGATGGGGGTGAATTATGTGGGGATGGAATGGGTGGGAGTGGTTTTTATGGCTTTGTTTTTTGGCTACCTCCCTTGTAAGGGGGAAAGAGCCTTTGGTATATGTATGTACCTCAAAGTAAATTTTTGTGGAAACTGGATCATATTAGTACTGTTCTAAGAGGCAACTGGATCATATTAGTACTGTTCTAAGAGGCAAACAACTTGAATGGATGAAAGATTTTTTTGAAAAGAAGACACATGAGGACTGTTGTAAAGGATAAGATGGCAAGATGGAGAACAGTAACAAGTGGAGTTCCAGATGATTTAGTGCTTACACCAATAATGCTTCTTATCAATATCAATGACATGATGGAAGGTACAACTATGCTAAAATGTTTGCTGATGATGCAAAAATCATGAGAAGAGTGAAAAACAAGGAATGTAGTCCAAAAAGATCAAGACACTATTTTTGCATAGAACTTAGAATGGGATATGAAGTTTAAGACCAAGAAATGCAAAATATTGGAAAGACCACCTTTAAAATATTCCCTGTGAAATGAACCCATTACAAAAAAAGAGGAGAAAAAAATTGGGAGTCCTGATAAAAGATAACTATCACTTGACAGACATATCAGCAGGATTGTGGGAGAGATGTATGGATTGCTGCAAGAGATTAAAGTGACTTTTCAATATATAGATGAAGACATGATGAAAAAACTCATTGAAACCCTGATCTGTCTAAATTGGAGAGAAGATGGTACCCAGCAAGCATTGCTCTTTTCCTGTACACTACAATTAGGTAAATACACGCGCACACACAAAATTGGGTGATGTAATCTTTGTAATGAAACTTCCATCTTTACTTAACTACACCAAGTGCATCTTTCCCCTAATAAGGTAGGTAGCCAGTCAAACCACACACCCACTTCCATGGCTTCCTGGTGCAGTGTTTTGGGGTCCCATGCCATCTTTATCAAGTCATCTAAAATCACTCACCTGCATCCACCTATCCAGCATTTCTTTCACACGTTCATTGTCAAGGTCTTCATCCATAAATGTCACATCAGGTAGACGTGCTATGGCTGTTTGAGCATACCTATAAGAATGATAAAAATATATGTTGAGGGCTCTTGCATAGAATTGTGTACTATAATTTTCATGTGATGTTCTATGGGGAGGATTTTGGTTTGTGTGTGCAGGTTTCTATTGGGGTGGTTTTAGTGCAGCTAATCATTATTCTCAGTGCTTTATTTTGTATAATTTGTAAGATGTTAATGTTTGTCTTGCTAATTCTTGGGAGCCATGCTGTGGAAGCTTACCTGAGTGTGGTCCTCAAGAACTATGTAGTCTGTGATTAGTTTCCTTCTTATGTTCAAAACCCATGCTTGTGACTGATTTTAGTATGTTTATTTTATTTTCTATTTTCACCATTGGATCTTTGATGTGTGGACCAAAGGTCATGTATCAAAAGTGAGGCTTAGATTTTTTTTTTTTCAATGAAGGGGTTTGGGCCATTAGGTTTTATTATTAGACATTTTTTTTTAATCCTGGTTGTCTGGAGTGAGTAATACTGCTGATAATTTTTTGGGGAAGACCTAAATTTAATTATTTCAAAGCCACTGTTCTAGTTTCACTTCATTCTAATCTCTCATCCAACTAGTCCTCTTCTTGCCATTCAGCATTTTCCTCAGTGCATTCCTCAGTTTTGTCTCCATTAATTTCAAAGTCTCACATTCATAAATCACTGATTGCAGACTTTACATATCAGGCATAGAGTAAAGAGCCTCTCGTGATCTTTTTATATTTACTAAACATTTTCTCCCCTGTGGTAGGAGGTAAAGAATATTAACACAGTCTTCCCACTTGAGTCATAAAAGGCAACAAAAATGGGATGGGGATAAGACTAGGCATCTTCCTCTCTATAGCCCCAAAGGGGGCATTCCTAAAAGAGGTAAAGGCCAAACAGGGTCTGGAAGGAATCTTCAAACCAGAACCCTAATGTTTGGGTCTTCTAATGTGTGTGGGAGTGGGACAGATGAGAGTAAGATGGAAGAGATAGGCAGTATCTTTGTGAGAAGAAAGATGGATGTGTTGGCATTGAGTGAAACTAAGTTGAAAAGGAGGGGCAAGTTTGAGTTTGGGAGTGTGGTGGGGAGGGTGTCAGGAGTGAAGATAGGACAAGGAAGAGAAGGGGTGGCTACATTAGTAAATGAAGAGATAGGTAAGCATGTGGTGGAGTGAAAGATGTCTTCAAGGTTAATGTAAATGAAGGTGAAACTGGGAAGGGAGATGTGGGTCTTTGTAAGTGCATATGGGCCTGATAGTGAGAAGAGTGTAGTGGAAAGGGAGGCTTTTTGGATTTATTCAAATGAATGCATAGAAGGTTTAGGGAGAAATATCAATGTAGTGGTACTGGGAGATATGAATGCTAGGGTAGGAGAAGAACTTGATGATAGCTAACACAGTGTTTGGGAAAAAAGTCAAGTATAAGTACACATGAGAGAGGGTGGTGGATGGAAGGATGGTAGATAGTGCTTTAATGGACTATATAGTGATACCCAAGAGAAGAGTTGGAAGAGTTTCTATATAGTGATACCCAAGAGAAGAGTTGGAAGAGTTTTCGATGTACATATTCTTAGGGGAGAGAGTGAGGGGAATATCACATAATTTTTTGGTGAAAGCTAAGTTGAGAGTGGAGGATAGAGAAAAGAGTAAACTGCTTAAATGAGAAAGAAAATGAGTACAAGAAGCTGAGAGAAGAGTGGAAGTGAAGGATAGAGTAGAACTAGGAGTGGAGGAGGACTGGGGATGGTTCAAGGAGGAAACCACAAGTGTGCAAAGATGGTATGTGGAACAAGGAGGATGGGAGGAAATAGAAGGAAGGGTAGCAAGTGGTGGGGTGATGAAGCAAAGAAGGTTGTTGAAAAGAAGAAATGACCATTCACAGATTGGTTGCAAAGAAAAGAGAAGTAAAGCATAAGATAAAGGAGGCAAAAAGGAGAGCATATGTGAAATGGGGATGAGTATGACAGAAAAATTTGGAAGTAATAGAAAAATGTTTTAAAAGGAAATTAAGGGAGGAAGGGGAGGTGAATCAAGTAGAGAAGAAAAAGTAAAAGGTGCACATGGAGAGATGATAATGGAAGAGATGTAAGAGGAAGATGGGCATAGTATTTTAGGGAGTTGCTAAATGTGAAGAAGGATAAGGAGGGAAAGGTAGTTGCAGTGGGAGGCGCTAAGAAAATGACAATGATGAATGGGGACAATGGGAGAGAAATAAGTAAAGATGAGGTGAAAAGTTGTTAAAATGATGAGCACAGGTAAGGTACCTGGGTTAGATGAGTGTCATATGGAGTGTCTAAAAAAGGGAGGTACAGTGATGATGGACTGGCTGGTGAGGTTGTTTAATATTTGTCTAAAAGAGGATAAAGTGCCAGAGGACTGGAGGAGTGCCTGCATATTTCTCCTTTACAAGGGGTGTGAGTGTGGTAGTTTCAGAGGGATCAGTTTGTTGAGTGTAGTTGGTAAGGCTTATGGGAGGATTTTAACTGAGAGGATTAGGTGAGGAACAGTGTGGGTTTAGGAAAGGTAGAGGTTGTGTTGATCAGATTTTTGTGGTAAGGAAGATATGTGAGAAAGCTTTAGGAAAAGGTAAGATGTTTTTTGGGCCTTTATGGGTTTGAGGAAGCCTGAGATGAGGTGCCTGAGACATATGATAGGGGTTACTAGGCTGGATAGAGTGAGAAATGAGGAAGTGAGGAGGAGAACTGGGGTGGAAAGGGAGTTGGGAGATAGAGTTAATGAAAGAGTATTGGGATGGTTTGGACACATGGAAAGAATGAGTGAAGAAAAACTAGTAAAAGAGGTGTGGAAGGCAGAGGTGGAAGGAGTGAGGGGTTGACCTATGATGAGATGGATGGATAGGGTAAAATGGGCATTGGGAAAGAGGGGAACGTCTGTTGAGGAAAGATGGGAGAGGACAGAAGAGAGGAGCAATGGGGGTTGAGGGATTATGTATGAGATATAAATTGACACAGCCTGAAGGGATTTCTCCATCTTCTCTTTTTCTGCATGAGGGGACGGAGAGGAGGGGTCACCAATTTAATGAAGCAGTCTTGCTGTGGACTGCTGTGTCTTGCAGCACTAGTTCTGACCCAGGGCAGTGGACAAGATACAGGGATGACCCATCATCGTGGAGGTGCCAAGACAAGGAGGGAAGAGGGTAGAGGGGAGTGGATTATGTAGAGGATAGAATGGGTGGGAGTGGTTTCTATGCCTTTGTTTTTTTGGCTACCTCCCTTGTAAAGGGGAAAAGCCTTTGGTATGTATGTATGTTATGGATTTGGAAAGACTTATGACAGGGTAGACAGGAAGGCATTGTGGGAGGTATTACATATATATGGGATAGGAGGAAAGCTATTAAGTGCAGTCAAGAGTTTATGAGAGTAGTAGAGCATGTGTTAGAATTAGAAATGGAGAGAGTGAGTAGTTTGAGGTAAAGGTGGGACTTTGCCAAGGATGCGTTATGTCGTCATGGTTGTTCAATGTGTACGTGGATGGGGTGGTGCGAAAGGTAAATGCAAGGGTAATGGGCTGGGGATTGGAGATGGTTAGAGAAAATAGAGAAAAATGGGAGATAAGCAGTTGCTGTTGTTTGCTGATGACACTGTGCCCATAGCAGGATCAGAGAAGGGATTAAGGAAGTTAGTAATGGAGTTTGGGAAGGTGTGTGAAAGAAGGAAGTTGAAGATAAATGTGGGTAAAGGTGATGAGATGTACAAGGGGGGAGGAGGGGAGCAAATTGGAAGTGAATATTAATGGAGAGAGACTGGAGGAAGTGGATAGCTTTAGATACTTGGGGGCGAATGTGGCGGGAAAGGGAGTGGAGGTGGAGGTACAATGTAGACTGAAAGAAACAAGTAAATGCCTTAAGGGATTAAAATGTGTAATGAGAAATAGACTATTGTGAATGGATGCTAAGAGATTGTATTTTACCCAGTTGTATTATACAGAAAGAGATGCTCATAGTGACCCATCTTTGTATCTTTCAGTATCTAGTTTGTTCTTAAATTCTTGTATAGTTTTTGCACACACTGTTGCCTCATCCAGTTTGTTCCAGATATCTACCACTCTGTGTGGGAAACTATTCTTTTTCAGATCTCTTCTATAACTATCCTTTTTTGAGTTTCTTTTCATGTCCTCTTGTTTTTCTTTTATCCCACTTTAATAAATCACCTCTGTCGAGGACTTCCATCCCTTTCATAATTCTGTAAATGGTCAGTAGATCTTCTCTTTCTCTTCTTTGTTCCAGGGTTGAAGGGGTGATTGTGCTGACAGCATTGTATAGGGCAGAAGCATAGAACATAAAGAGTTTAAATGTGTCTGAAAATTATGGTTGGGATTACTAGGTTGGACAGAGTGAGAAACGCGGTGAGGAGAGCAGGGGTGAAAAAGGAGTTGGGAGATAGGGCTGATGAAAGAGTATTGGGATGATTTGGACACATAGGAAAGAATGAATGATGAAAGATTAGTAAAAGAAGTGTGGAAGGTAGAGGTAGATGGAGTGAACATGATGGGTTGACCAAATACAAGATGGATGGATGGGGGTAAAAGGGGCATTGGTAAAGAGGGGGATGTCTGTTGAGGAAGGGAGAAGATAGAAGATAGGGGTGAGTGGAGAATGGTTGTATATGGATGATGCTGTGATGCATGGAAGGGAGTAGGTGGGGGATAGCAGGGTTAAGGAGGATGTGTGAATAATATTTTGATGTAGCCTGAAGGGATTTCTCCTTGTCTTCTCTATTTATGCATGAGGGGGCAGAGAAGGGGGGATACTTATCAAATTAAGCGGCCCTTCTATGAATGTGCCATGTCTTTCTACATTGCTTCTGACCCAGGGCAGTGGGTGAGATGCAGAGATGACCTGTCATCCAGGAGGAGCCAAGAAGAGAGGGGGGGGGGGGTGAATAGGCATGGAGTGTGTAGGGATGATATGGGTGAGAGTGGATTTATGCCTTTTGACTTTGGCTACTCCCTTGTAAGGGTGGAAAAAGCCCTTGGTATATGTATGTATATAGTAAATATTTTCTAACCAACTGTGATATGCCTTCATATTTCTTTATTATTTTAGTTTCAGCATCTGATCCAAATAAATGCTTTAATATTTGAGTTGAACATTAGTTTAACTCTTCATCTTTAAACCTATTTTGAGATTTTCCTTCTTCTATTTACTCAGGATACCTTCTGCAAGAATAATGTCATTTGCAAATCTAAAGAGATTAAATATTTTCCATGGATGCACATTTTATGAATGAGAAAAATATCTGCAGTGGTGGTGACTGATACATGATCCAACAGTAGTACTACATGTACAAAATTACTATTGAGTAAAATGTTAAATACAAAGGTTGTCTCTAGAGGAAGATGTCGAATATGGAAGTAAAATTTTAATGAAAATATACAATATCCAATTAATCATTTATATCACAGGCATAGAAATATAAAAATAGAAGTGCAAACTACGAGATTAGTTCAGTATGAAATGGGATGAAAATACATATACCAATGGCTTTTCCCCCCTTACAAGGGAGGTAGCCAAAGTCAAAGGCATAAATCCACTCCCACCCATTTAAACCCCACGTACTCCACTCCAATTCACCACCCCTCCCTCTCTCTTTTCTTGGCTCCTCCTGGATGACAGGTCATCCCTACATCTTGCCCATTGCCCTGGGTCAGAAGCAATGTAGCAAGACACAACACATCCACAATTAATGACCCCCTGTCCCCTCATGCATAAAAAGAGAAGACAAGGAGAAATCCCTTCAGAGTGCATCAAAATATCATTCACACATACTCCCTCAACCTCCCCAATCCCCCACCAACTCCTTTTCATGTATCACAGCGTCATCCATACACAACTATTCTCCACTCACCCCTATCTTCTGTCTTCTCCCTTAACAGACATTCTCCTATTTTCCAATGCCCCTTTTACCCCATTCATCCATCTCATCCTTGGATGAAAATAATAAAATAAATGAATAAACAAATAGTAATAAAAACAAAGGCCTATAACATACCTTGGAAAAGGCAATGTGTGTGCATGAGACACAGAGCGAAGGCCAGCATGTTTGTGATGAGGGTAATGGTCCATTAGGATATGCTCTAAAACTGCACGGTAACAGTGCACCTGCAAAGAATACACCTTTTCTTTCTTTTTCTTTTAAAGTCGAGAGCATAAACAAACTGCCAAAATCAAGGGCCTAATGGAAGCTCTATATCAGGTATTCTAAAATTCTCTGTGGTTTTAGTCCCCAAACAGACTGTCCAATACATAACTCATCAACATGCAGTCAAAATCATTATCAGTCCTATAACATTTAATACCTCCATCTTTTACTCTGGCTAATACTAGAAAAGAATATATCAAAGGTTTGTTGTAATGGAAAAGGTCAAACTCACCTTGAGGTTATCAGCACCACATTTTAATCTCATGGTGTAACTGTCAATGGAATGACAGGATGACTCTAGGGCTTCATAGGTGAAGTAGTGGTCCGGTATGGAGGATACAGTGACACTCATTGGATACCCATGGATGCTGTCTCTGCAATTAAGCTGTCTTAACCTGATATTGGATGCTCTACTATAAACAAAATGATGGCATCACAGCCCATATGAAGTGCCATTAATCATTCAAGGAAGATATACTGTGTTGTACCATAAGCAAGGTCACTCCCCCATACAGTCTTCTCTTTGTGCTGATCCCCAGATACCTATTTCTCATGATACTTTTTATTCCTCCCATATTAACTCGCTTCCCTTCCTCTATAATTCACCTCCATCTCCACTTCTCCATTTCTTGCCACATATAACTCCAAATACTTCAAGCTCTCCATTTCCTCCAGCCTTTCACACTTTAAAATCACCTCCAACCCACTGCCACCATCACCCCTTACAAATCTCATCACCTTACTTTTCCCCGCATCCACTTTCAGTTTTCTCCTTTCACATACCTTCCCAAACTCCACCACAACTGCTTCAGTCTACTTTCCAACTCTGCTACAAACAGTGTCAGCTACAAGAATGGGCTACCCTCCCACTTCCCTCCTCTCATTTACTAGCTCCAAACCCATACCTAGCACCCTTGTGTTTACCTCCCTCACAACCCCATCCATATATACAGTGAACAACCATGGTGATGTTGAACAACCCTGGCATAGTGCCACTTCCACCTCAAACCACTCATTCTCTCCATTCTTCACCATTGCATGTGAAAATTTCTGACCACACATAACAGACTTATCCCTATCCTATACATCTGCAATACATTCCATATCACTCTTCTATCAACTATGTCATATGCCTTCTCCAAATTCATAAAAGCCCAAAAAGACATTCTAACCCTTTGCCAAAAACTTTTCACATATTTATTTCACTACAAAAAACTTGATCTGCACATCCTCTTCCTTTCCTAAACCCATATTGCTCTTCCTCAATGATTCCCTCTGTCCCCCTCCTTAGCCTCTTAATCAACATCCATACACTTTACTCACTACACTTAACAGAATAATCCCTCTAAAATTACAGCAGTAACTTTATTTTTTTTTATATATAGTGAAACTGTACATGTACCTCTCTATTTCACTGGAACACTTCCCTCTCTAAGGTATACATTGAACAATCTCATTAGCCATTCCATTATAACTATTCCTTCCTTTTTCATTCCATGTGACAACAATCTAACCTAGATGCTTTACCAGCTTTCATTTCTTTCAATGCTCTTTGTATCTCCTTTTTTCCTATAGCTCTCTCATTCTTTTCCATCAGTCATTTTCCAGCATCTCCTACTGCCACAACCAAGCTCTCCCTATCCTCCTCCACATCCAATAAATTCCCAATATACTCTACCCTAGATTTAAAGGACAAAAAGGAGGAATATTTGTCCAATAAATATAACAAATTCAACATATGCTGTACCTTGCTGCACTGCTTCTGACCCAGGCATTGGGCAGGGATAGCCCTTCATCCACAAGGAGCTAATATAGAAGGGAAGTGGGATGGGTGGGGGTGGGTGCATTGTCATATCTTTGTGTGAACAGAGTACCAAATGTAGTGAGGTATGTTTTGAATGTCTGGTGAGACCACCAGCATGATTCAACTAGAAGGAGTAGGAGTGATATTCTGAATGATTTGAATGTGTGAAAGGGCTCAAATGACATGCCCATGCATATATATAAACAAGGATCAACGGGTGCTGAGTAGTAGAGTAGAGAATGCAAGAGAGTACATATGTAATTCACTGATAATTGGACATGAACCTCTCCTTTACTCATGACTTTATGGGTCCTTCTTCAGTCCCTCATTTGAACCATGGTGTACATCTCCTCATCAAGATTTCACAACAACATGGAAATCCTTCCTTCAGCCCAGCAGCTGACTAAAAACAACTGTCTTCTCTTCAAGACTTCATGGCAACATGGAAGTCCTCTCAGCCCTATAGCTGACTAAAGATGTATATATCTTCTTCAAGACTTCACAACAACATGGAAGTCCTTCTTTCAGCCCCATAGCCGACTAAAGGTGTACGTTTCCTCTTCAAGACTTCAGGACAAAGTGGAAATCCTTCCTTCAAGCACACAGCTGATTAAAGACATACATCTCATCTTCAAGAGAATGTGGAAGTCCTACAACCCTGCAGCTGACTAAAATTGTATGTCTCACCTCCAAGATTTCACAACAATGTGGAGGTCCTTCTTCAACTTAACTGAACAAAGGTGTATGTGTCCTCTTCAAGACATCATGACTACATAGAGGTCTTTCTCCAAATTGACTGAAGAGAATCAATTGATTCTAAAATAAGTGAGTGTGCCCCTCTGTTGGTCTTTGACAATCAGTGTAGTGAATGTTCAGTTGAAGTGTTGTTCCCTCCGTTCCTTAGGTAATGTTTCTTGAAATATTAAAATAGGTCTAAGAGCATTAATATAATTCTAATGCATAAATAAGGTTTTATAATAAAATTATTGTAAATGAAAAATGTTCAGTATATTTCTCCTCTCTGATTTGAAAAGAACCTGTTTTGTTTTGTTTTGTCACAACATTCTTGTTCATCTAGGGAAACTTTACCACCGTAATTAAGCCCTAAGAGTGTTGTATTCACCTAGTTGTATTTTACGGGACGAGAGCTATGCTTGTAGTGACCCATTTTCATATCTCTCCACATCCAGTTTGCTCATAAAATCATGTATAGTTCTGGCATTCACTGTTTCTCTGTTCAGTTTGTTCCAGACATTGATCACTCTATGTGGGAAACTATTTTTTTTTCAGGTCTCTTCTGTAACTGTCTTTCTTTAGTTTCTTTTCGTGTCCTCTTATTTCTCTTCTGTCCCACTATAATAAGTCGTCTCTGTCGAGAACTTCCATCCGTTTCATAATTCTGAAAATGTGATATGCATGCCCTGAGTACACCACCCTTGTGAAGGGGAAGAAGCCTTTTAGTATATAGATAGGCCTTATTTTAAAGATGGATGGTGACTTGAATACCATTTGCAAGTGTGGTTCTTGTTTGTCCTGGGAAGGATTTCTCTGTAGGACTGATGTCTGGAAGAGTTCAGTAGAGTAGAAGGTTTGGTGTTGGTCTTAGAGTATTTGTTTTGTGACCTGAGTGTGTATGTGTTTTTCTATGAATGTGTTGCATGGTGTAGGTGCAGGATGCTGCCAGTGTTTTTTTTTTCACTCAGTTTTACCATTGTTATGTGATGAGATGGATGAGCAGGGTTGAGCGTTTTGCAAAGAACTGTGCCTATAATTTTTTTAAGTGCTGTTCTGGAAGGAAAATTTTGGTTTCTGGTTTTAATGCATCTGAGGGGAAGATTGAGAATGATATGGATGGATGGGATGATGGAGGGCTTTGAGTGAAAGGGGAATGTCTGTTAAGTAGGGAAGGGTGAAGGCAAGAGGTGTGAGTGATAAAAGGTTTTGAATGAATTATAAATTGATGCCACCCAAAGGGATTTCTCCTAGTCTTCTCTAATTTCACATGAAAGGATGAGGGAGGGTCGCTGTGTAAATGGAGTAGCTGGCCCTGCTGTGTATATGCTGTGTTTTGTTGCATTGCTTATGATCTGGGTTGTGGACAAAGATGATCCTTTGTCCACGAGGAGCTAAGATGAAAAAGAAACAAATGGGTGAGAGATGAGCATGGGATGGGTAGGAGTGGGTGCATGCCTTGGTTGGCTACAACTCTTGTAAAGGGGAAGAATCCTTTGGTATATAGATAGACAGAGGTATCATTCTTAGAGATTTATTCTATATAGTTTGTAGGATATCTATTTTTTTTTTCTAATTGTAAGGACCCATGCTAGGGAGGCATAGTTGAGCATGGTTCCTATGAAGTGTTTGTAAACTTGATGACAATCTCTTGCTCCTGATAAAAACCTGTGCTATGAAGAAGTAAAAATTTTCATCATACATTCTTGTCAGTGACTCAAAATACAAAACTTGTAAATACTTACCCATCTCCTGAGGTGTTCATCTTCATGTAGCAGCAGCCCACAGAGATGAGTGCACAACATTCATATGACCGTACAAATAGACGAATCATCGTAGGTGCAAGATCTCCGCATGTATGTAACCCAAGCAACCCAAAGCTCGTAAGTTTGGAATTTCTTTCTTTATTTATTTCTGGTTCTGGTTCTCTTTGGGTTTGGTGTGAAGTCATGGTCTGATTATTTGTTATTCTTCTTTGTTCCAATTCAGATGTTTGCACTTGTTTCAGCTCTTGCTCTGAGGTCTCGAATTTTTTTTCTGTGTGATGTTGAGCTGGCGAACTGTAAGCCTCCTGTAGAACCTTGGTGGAGATAAGAAACAACATTGGTGAAGAGGACACATTGATAAACTAAAAGACCTTTCCCACCTTTTCCAGGAAAAAAAGGTCTTCTCCCATCTCCTTGTGGATGAAAGTCATCCACAGTAAAGTACAATAGTTGATATGAAGCCCAGCAGGGCTTCTTCAGAAATAATACAGTGGAGAAACATCTGACTCCTTATATAGCCCGAGCTTGCGGGGAGAAACAAACATAAAACTGGTGTAAACTCAATCTGCACAAATTGTGTTTACACCAGTTTTATGTTTGTTTCTCTGCGCAAGCTCGGGCTATATAAGGAGTCAGATATTTCTCCACTGTTATTTCTGAAGAAGCCCTGCTGGGTGAAACATTAAATACATTGGATCCCATACTCTGCATTTGGCCTCTCTCCTACAGTGCTGTTGCATTCGTTGCTGCTTTTAATCATAAATTACACTCATAGCCATCAAATGCAATACGTGACTCTTGGTTTCACCTCACATACAACTACACTGGCTGCTTGTAATTTCTCAATTTTGTGACATTTTCAGCTGATTTTGCTTACCTTTATACTGATTTATGACTTCTAAGAAAGATGCAAGTGACAAAATGAGGTGGGTAGGTATGGGAAAGGAACATTCTCATCTTTTTCACTCCTGTCATGCACATCCTTTTTCACTCTTTCCTGCTTAAACTATATAAAGATTGCACTTCACTTTCCGTGAAATATTGCCAATTCATCCCTAGGTTGTCACCTTAGTCTGCACATTCTTTTCCAACTCTTAGCTGGATTGATTTTTAGGAGAGTTTAGTGAAGTATAAAAACTGATGGTCTATTTTGGAGTGCCTCCAACAACATTCTTTTATTCCTCCATATTGCTCTCAAGACACTCCTGTTAAATCAATATTACATGACTTCTGCTGGTCTAGCAGATTGATTATTGTGGTATGGTTCTAATAACAAGGGTGCTGGAAATTCAAAGATGAATCTGTACTATGGTGCAGGAATTGGTGACCTATCTGAAGGCATTGATATATCTTAAAAAAGTGAGGACCTACCTGAAGAAGGTGATTGGTGTCCATGTCTGGATGCAGGGTGAGAGTAACATGCCTTGGAGGGTGAGGGAGGGCTTGAGGAGGAATAATATGTGACCCTGCAGACTTGGAAAGACCCTTCCCACGCATACATGCTTCCAGTTGAGCATCAAATTTTCTGCAATATAGCAAGTACTGTATTAGTAACTCATTTTCAAATATACAGATGGCTATACTATCCAAAATAAATATATATACACCAACTACTCACGTTTTGTTTGGCGAACTCCCATACCCTCTTATGCCTTGACTTCTTGGGGGGGGAAAAAAAAGAAAAAAAAAAAAAAAAAGTGGGGATCCTTACTTCCTTCACTCCACCTCACATGTGAATACCATGACAATATTCTTCATTTTTGCTCCCCTGCCCCCCCTACCACCACAGGGAAATAAGAGAAGGAAAAACAGACACAGAAAAGGTAAAGAATAGGTTCAAAGGGAAAACATAATGAAAGGTCAGCAGTAGTAAAAAACCATCTCATCATTCCTTTATATATACGTGCATACACCAATGGTTTTTTCCCTTACACGGGAGGTAGCCAAAATCAAAAGGTATAATTTCACTCACACCCATTTCATCCCCACATACTCCACTCCTATTCACCATCCCTCCTTCCCTCTTTTTTCAGCTCCTCCTGGATGACGGGTCATCCCTACACTTCACCCACTGTCCTGGGTCAGAAGCAATGCAGCAAGACACAGCACATCCACAGCAATGGCACTTCATTTAATCAGTGACTCCTCCCCCTTTCCAGCCACTCATGCAGAAAAAGAGAAGACGGGAAGGAATCCCTTCAGACTGCATCAAAATGTCATTCCAAAGGACTTTAGTTGAGTTGTCATAATTGATGAATGCAGAATAATTTCTATGTAGATGCAGATGGGCCCTGGGCATCTGCTTCTTTTCTTACTCATCCCTCTGCTTCTCTTTGCATTCTCTCTCGGTAGTCTCTTTTGTCTCTTCTTTATTGACTCTTGAGTTGCTCTCTGCCTTGTCTTTTATAGGCTGGGAATGGGTGCTTACATGCCTGAGATGCCAAAACATATCCAAACTAGGTAGTCTAAATGCCTCCAACCAATGGGAAAGTAGAACAAGCTTTCACACAAAATTATGTGATGTTTCCCTGAGCTTGGCATCACAATAGAATGTATAGAAATGCAACCCCAACAGATGGGTATTGCTCAATGTTAAACATTTTAAGAAATACAATTTATGAAATACGAATTATAACATACATTACACATCATATTTATGCAAGGCATGCCTTACAATTACAAACAGGAGACTTTATTCACACAAGGGTGTGATACAGCATAACCACAGGATTCTATTCATGCTAAGGATGTGACACCATGCAATAAAAGTTGGGTTAACCCAGTTTTGGCTGTTGGACCCTGCTGTAGAGGTGCTGTGTTTTGCTGCATTGCCTCTCACCCAAGCAAGTGTGGCAGGAGATAAGGATGATCTTTCATCCATGAGGAGCTAAGATGGGAGGAACAATAAATGGGTTTGTTGTATGGGTGTGTGGGTGTATACTTTGACTCAGCTAAAGTCCTTTTCCCTTGGCAAGGTAGTGGCCAATTCAAAGCAAACACCCAACCTTTATCCACCCCACATCTATCTGAAACCCTTTTATTGTCCGTTCTATCATAGCTTCTTGTGGATGAAGTGTCATCCCAGCAGCCCCACCTTGCTCAGTTCAGAGGCAATGCAGCAAAACACAGCACCTCCACAGTAGGGGCCAACAGCTGAAGCTGGTTTAACCTACTAATCTATTACATGATGACCATTCCTTTTTTCTACTCTCTAATTTATGGAATATACAAGAAGAAATCCCTTCAGGCTGCACCAGTTTCTCATCCACTCTCAACTCACCCATCTCTTGCCCTCTCCCTTCCCAACTCAATGGACATTCCTCTTCCTCCCAATGTCCCATCCACCTTATTCTTGGTCATCTCAAGTTTACTCCATCCATATTTTTTTGTTAGTCTTTCTTCACCCATTCTTTCTAGATGTCCAAACCATCCCAGTATTGTATGATCAACCTTCTCTGCCAGCTCTCTTTCCACCCCTGCTCTCTGCCTTATCTCCATTTATCATTCTATCCATCCAGATAACTCTCGCTACACTTATTCAATACTCCATCACAAACATGGCAGGTTTTTCTTTTCTGCGTCTTTTAAATTTAAAGTCTGCTCCATACAATGTCATGGATACAATCATCCATTTTCATCCATTTGTATAGTCTTCTCTTTCTGTTCATCCCCAGATATCTATTTCTCATGACACTTTCCATATCCCCAAGACAATTACTTTTTTCCTAACTATAATTCATGTCCACCCCCAATCCTCCATTCCCTGCTACATGTGACCCTAAATACTTGAAGCTCTCTACTTCCTCCATCTTCTCTCCTTTTAAACTTACTGCCAGGTTCTTCCTTTGTATATCTTATCACCTTAGCTTTTGCCCACATTTACTGAGTGTTCCCCTCTTACACATATACCCAAACTCCACCATTAACTGATTCAGTCTCTCCTTCCTGTCCAACTACAAGTGCAGTGTCATCTTCAAACAATAACTGTTTCACATCCCAATTCCTCCTCTTATCAGCTCCAAACCCTTGCCCATCATCACCACATTTACCTTCTGCATCACTCCATCCATGTATGTATTAAACAATCATGGTGACATTACCCACCCAGTGCATACATTCATACTTCATCCATCCATCTAGTATCAGTCTTAATATAATCTATATGTTATGCTATAATAATACATACATATACCAAAGGCTCTTTTCCCCCTTATAAGGGAGGTAGCCAAAAAACAAAGGCATAAAAACCACTCCTATACTCCACTCCCCTCCACATACTTCCCTCCCACTTATCTTGGCACCTCGTGGATGACGGCTCATCCCTGCATCTTGTCCACTGCCCTGGGTCAGAAGCAGTGTTGCAAGACACATATTATTTTGTCTGTGATAGAGGAGGACTCTGTTCACAGAGAAATGATGACACTTTTATTATACTGTGACTGTCCCTCCGTTATGCTGTCACCAAACTCCTTGTTACTGTCCTGTACCATTTCTCTGAATATTCATTTCCTTTTTTCACCTACCCTGTGGTGGGGGATAGAATGCTGCCACCAAGTATTCCCACTTGAATCGTAAGAGGTGAGAAAAACGGGACAGGGATTAGGACTAGGCATCCTTCTCCCTGTAGCCCCACAGGGGACATTCCTAAAAATATTAAAGGCATAAGAGGGTCTAGGCTATAATAATGAAGTATCTAAAATAGTCTGTCAAGTACAATGGCATTTGAACCTACCTTGCACCAAGTGTAAACTGCTCCTGGGCATCAAGGCACAATACTCTTGTGCCAAGCCCATAAGCTAACAGCCGAGAAAGATGACCTTGGCCTGATCCAACATCCACTAGCACCTATGAATATCCACACCACAAAAATATTTATTTTTCTATTCACCATTATTGTTATCACCATTTTATTATTCATATCATCATTTAAATAAATTTATTTTATAGTTTCATCTTGCAACTGCTGGTCATTATCATTGCAATCATTATCATATAATTTATTAATTAATCATCCATTATTTCTGACCCCTGTGGAACACCACTTCTAACTTTTATCCAGGGAGAGAGGGTGACCATTTAAGGCAACTTGTTGAACTCTATTTGTTAGCTATTCTTTAATGCAGTTTAGTATTGGCCCATTAATACCATGTGACTTAAGTTTTAAAATAAGTCTGTTATGAGGGACAGTGTCAAAAGCTTTAACTCCAGATTGATGACATCTACTGGGTCCCCATACTCTATGGACAGTGATGTCTTCTAAAGATTTTTAAAATGTTTGCAGACATGACCTATTTTTTCTAAATCCATGTTGGGAATCATGTAATAAATTAGGTTGCTCCAAAAATGTAACCATGTTTTTCTTTAAAAGAGATTAAAAAACTCTACATACAACTGATGTTAGACTTAAGGTGTGTAATTTTTAAATATAGGTGTTACATTTACTCTCTTCCAATCCTCTAGGACCACACCATCACAAATCAAGTGTCAAATATTATTTTAAATGGTAATGCTACTTTTACACTGCACTCTTTAATAATCTTTAGATAAATTTAATCTTGCTCTGGTGATTTTTCTTCTTTAACTGATCTAATATCTTGCAAATCATATCAACAGACAATTCAGGAATTTCCACTGTTTAATTTGTAATAAGAGGTGCTGCTGGTATAGTAATTATGTTTTCTGTACTGAATACAGAAGTCATATAACAGTTCAGCCATCTCTGTATCATCACTTTAGTGTTTCCACTATTTGTAAATAGTGGACCAATCTTAGAATGATTATTGGATTTTCTGGAGAAATATGAGAAAAAAAAAATAGGGTCTTCTTTACTTGCTAATGCAGTATTCCTTTTGGCTTGTTTAAGGGTTCTATTTAAATTATCTCTCATGTCTCTTTATGTATTCAAATGGCCTGGAGACATGTTTTGCTTATGTTCTGGATAGGCTTGCTCTTTAGCAGTAATTTTTTTCTCTTATTTTATTATTTAACCACTTTGGTTGACATTTATGTGCTGATCATCTTTATTCCTAAAATCTTGCACTTAAAAATGTTCTATCTTTCATTTGAATTATGTGCATAATCAGTCAAAAGAGTCCCAGTCAATATTTTTAATTTTTCCCTTGACAATGTAAATTTGCTCTTTTAAAGTTTGGTACATTTTGGTTGCTATTTTTCAATGTACAATTGGTAATAATATAAAATCTACGTCAAAAACATTTCCAGCTTTTGTGGACTGTCACATTGTATCAAATATGGCAAAGGAAACATGCACTGGAAATGAAGTGTTTATTCTTGACATTTTATCTATTGACTTTCTCAAAGGAATGAGCATACTGGATCATGCAGAGTTTATATACACGCTTGGTGGCTCAAGGGGGTATACAAGTGTAGAATGCTGTGTTCTGATTGGCCCACTGAGACAGCCAATCGTGAAGTGCTATACCCGCTGAGGATTTAGCCCAAGTCTTCCAGCCTATTGATGTTGAGATGAACAATGAAGTCTGCAGCTTCTATGGATTTCCTGGTCTTATCCATACCTTTGTGTAATACCTCAGTGAGTATAGCACTTCACGATTGGCTGTCTCAACAGGCCAATCAGAACACAGCATTCTATGCTCATATACCCCCTTGAGCCACCAAGCGTGTATATAAACTTTGCACGATCTAGTATGTTCATTCCTTTGAGAAAGTCAACAGACGGAATGTCAGGAATAAACGCTTCACTTCCATTCCATGTTTCCTTTGCCGTGTTTATGCAACTTGTTCACATGGATTTTCATTGTATCAAATAATTGTCTAAAACTGTATTTAAGAATTCTGAACTTTCTCCATTTCCTATCAGTGAGCCCCAGTCAATTAATAGAAAATTAAAATCTCCTAGAATAATGCACTGGTCATTTTATGCAATCTGCGAGATAAAATTGATCATTTCTAATTCTTCAAGACCATTTTGTCTGGGCAGTCTGTAAGTCAAACCAAGGGAATTTTTTTTTGTCTAATTTGTACAAGTTATATCGATATCTACAGATTCTGATTCATCTTCCTAAACTTCAATTTCAGTGGCACTTAAAAGTGTTTTTAATATAAAGAAGTACTCCTCTACCTTGTTTGTTTAATCTTTGTGATAGATATTTTATCCGTTAATATTGTCTATCTATATACCAAAAGCTTTTTTTTCCCCTTACAAGGATGGTAGCTAAATCAGAGGCACATATCTATTCCCACCCATTTCACTCCTCTCTACCACCCTTTCCACCCCTCCCATCTCAGCTCATTATGGATGATGGGTCATCCCTGCATCTTCCAACTGCCCTGCATCAAACACAATGCAGCAAGACACAGTACATCCACAGTAAGGCTGCTTTACTTAACTGATAATCCCTCCTCTCCGTCCCCTGATGCAGAAAAAGAGAAGATGGGAAGAAATCCCTTTGGGCTGTGTCAAAATATCATTCACACATAAGCACCCCTACCCCCATCCCTCCCTTCCTTGCATAACAGTATCATCCATACCCAGTCTTTCTTCACTCATCCCTCTCTCCTGCCTTTTCCCTTCCATGCTCAACAGAAATTCCCCTCATGCTCAATGCCCCCTTTACCCCATCCATCCATCTCATCCTCAGCTGTCCCCTCAAGTTCATTCCCTCCACCTCTGCCTTCCACACCTTTTACTAATCTTTCATCACTCATTCTTTCCATGTGTCCAACCCATCCCAATAATCTTTCATCAGCCCTATATGCCATCTCCTTTTCCACTACCACTCTCCTCCTCACATTCTTATTTCTCACTCTATCCAACCTAATAACCCCTACCATACTTTCAGACATTTCATCTCAATCACATTTAAACATTTCCTCTCTGCCTCTCTTAAATTTCAAGTATGCCTCACTCAATTCTGTCAGCAGAATCACCCCTTCATACAATCTTCTCTTTGCATCCATTCCCAGTTGCCTATTTCTCATAAAAAAAAATTAATCACCCCAAGGCATTTACTTGCTTCTCTCAATCTACAATTTATCTCCACCTCCATTCCTCCCTTTCCTGCCACATGCAAGTCCAAATACCTATAGCTATCCACTTCCTCCAGCCCCTATCCTTTTAGAATTACTTCTAACTCACTGCCATCCTCTACCCTTGTACAGCTCATTGCCTTGCTTTTACTTACATTTACATTCAACTTTCTCCTATCACAAACCTTTCCAAATTCTATCACTAACTCCCTTAATCCCTCCTATGACTCTGGTAACAATTGGCTCACCTCCCACTTTTCTCCATTTTCCTTAACCATCTCCAGTCCCCTGCCCATTGCCCTCGCCTTTACCTCCAACACCACCCCATTCATGTACACACTGAACAGCCACAGTGACATAACACAACCATGATGCAGTCCCACTTTCACCTCATACCCCTCGCTCTCTCCATTTTCCATTTAATCACAGGCTTTACTACTCTTGTAAAAACTCTTGACTGCCCTTAACAGCTTTCCCCTAATCCCATGTATCTGGAAAACCTCCCACAATGCCTTCCTGTCCACCTTATCATAAGCCTTTTCCAAATCCATAAAGGCCCTTTGGCTACTCCTTTGTAAGGGGGAAAAAGCCCTTGATATATGTATGTATGTATAAAGGCCCAAAAAAACACCCTTACCTTTTCCCAAAGCTTTTTCACATATCTGCCTTACCACAAAAATCTGGAGGACTGATATTTTTCATGTCAACGATGCATAAAATTACAGTGTTGTGAAGTGAGTGTGACATGCTTTATTATATATTTGAATAAGTGGGAGTCAGGCTGCCTGTAATTTCAGAATGATCTAAATTTTTTGAGATCCAGGGTTACACCCCCAATTAGTCCAGATCCTTGAAGTTTTACTATGCTTTAATGTGGTCCCCCTACTTATAAAAAGGTATGTGTGTATATGTATGACAAGGGAAACCACAGCATGAAAAAACAAAAGAAACACAGTACCGTATCAGTGGCATGGCTGACCATTGCAGCAACAGTGGCAAGGCGTGCTGCTTCGTGCTGTTTCTTGGGCTTGACATGACGTCGGAAGGCATGGTGGAGATGAGCATGCTGTCCTGCAGCTATGTAATGGAAAAATATACATGCATCCATTCATACATACAACTGGGATAAATTTTCCAAAGAGGAAACAAAGATGGAAGATAAATGGAATATATTTAAAGAAAAGTACAAGGAAGGAATTGATAAATATGTACCAAAGAAAGAAGCAAAAAGAGATTTATATAAAGTGTTGGTATAACAAAAGGTGCAGTGAGGCTAAAGACAAAAGAGACAAAGCCTGGAAAAGATAAGGAAAAAAAAAAAAAAAAAAAAAAAAATCCAAATGGCAAACATATGTAAAACTTTGTAACGAATATGTGAATATATGCAGGAAAGAAAAAAGAAACTACAAAAAAGATATTATAGACAAATGCAAGGATCAACCTAACCTCTTTTACAGACATATAAATGATAAATTAAAAGACAAGCACGAAATAGTAAAACTGCGTGGAGATAAAGAATATATAGATGACATAGAAATGGCTGAAGTTATGATCAGACATTTCAGGTCTGTTTTTACAATTGAGAGCTCACAAATTTAGGAAGATAAACAATGAGAAAGATCCCCTAAAATGAAAGAAATAAAGGTAACACAGAAAGAAATAAGAGACCAAATAAAAAACCTTGATGTTAGGAAATCACATGGACCAGATGGAATTGCAAATTGGATACTGAAAGAGTGTATAGATAAACTAACGGACAAATTATACAAGACAATAGATTTCTCACTCAAAGAAGGAAAGGTACCGCAAGATTGGAAAAATGCAAACATCATACCAATATATAAAAGAGGAAACAAAGAAAATCCTACAAACTTCAGACAGTAGCTAAAAAATGCGAAAAGGTTATCAGGAACAAATGGATCAAAAACTTGGAAGAGAATAAAATATTAAACCCTAAACAATTTGGCTTTAGAAGTGGAAGATCGTGCACCACAAACTTAATATGTTTTTACGTAAGATTAATAGAAATAATACAAGAAAGAGATGGCTGGGCAGATTGCGCTTTCTTGGACTTGCAGAAGGCTTTTGACAAAGTACCACATAAAAAGCTAATAAGAAAAATTGAAATAAATGGAGGAATACAAGGTAAGCTACTCTGGAACAAAGAAGGGAAAGAGAAGACCTACTATCTATAGAATTATGAAAGGAATGGAAATCTTAGATAAGAATGATTTATTGAAATGGGACAATGGAAAACAAGAGGACATGAAAAGAAACTTTAAAAAAAAAAAAAAAAAAAAAAAAAAAAAAAAAAAAAAAAAAAAAAAAAACTTCCCACACAGAGTGATAGATATTTGGAACAAATTAGACAAAGAAGCAGTGTGTGCAAACAGTATTCAAGATTTTAAGAAAAAACTTGATGCTGAGAGATACAAAGACGGGTCACCATGAGCATAGCTCCCTTCCCATATGATACAACTATGTAAATACAAAATTGGAACTGGCCCTAGTTGTGTTTACACAAACGGGAAGGAGAAGTGTACTACAAGTGACCAAAAATGTAACTGTCTTTGTGTCTTTTTTTTTTCTTGGCCAGTTACTCAAAAAAATGAAAAAAAAAAAAAAAAAAAAAAAAAAAAAAAAAAAAAAAAAAAAAAAACAGAAATCCAAGGGATAAAGAACCAACAAAGAGATGCCTTGACATAAGTAGGGTGGAATCGCCTCTGGGGGGTAATCCCAAAAAGGACATGCCTAAATGAAACCCTGAAACCACCAAAAGTTTGGATTTTTTCTGGTTTTGATAGAGTGGAATTATGTATAGAGGGAGAGAATTGGAAAGAGAACCCAGGTTTAAAAATGTAATGAGAAATAGGGAAATCAATGACTTGTTAGATGAAATAATCAAACTCAAAAGGAGGGCCAATGAAGAGAATAACAGGGAGGTAGATGATTTGAAAAGGGAAATAAATAGGATAAAGGGAGAAAATGAAAGATTGAAAAAATGAAGATATGAATAGAAATGAGGCATTAACCCATTAAACTCCGATGACAAGATGTCTTGTCATTTGGTCAAATAAAACAAAAAATCATAAAACACCAAAATGTTTGATCAAACACCAGAAAAATATGACGTCAATCCTCGCTTCGCTCGCAGCGAAGTGAGGACTGACGTCATATTTTTCTGGTGTTTGATCAAACATTTTGGTGTTTTATGATTTTTTGTTTTATTTGACCAAATGACAAGACATCTTGTCATCGGAGTTGAATGGGTTAAAGAAAGAGATGAAGGATCAAATGCAGGAAGTGACTAAGAAAGTGGAAGAGAAGATCAATGAAAATGATTTCCAAGAAATAAACAGCGGAAAGTAGAACAGGAAAGTAAAAAGTTATCTTCTAAAGAAATAGTGGAGCAACAGGTCAAGGAAAATGCTAAGGAAACAGTAATTAAGTAATAAGGGAGAAAGGTAATTTGGTAAGGGACATACATATACCAAGGCTTTTTCCCCCTTACAAGGGAGGTAGCCAAAAAGGAAAAGGCATAAAATCATTCCCACCCATTCCATCCCTGAATACACTCCACACCCCTCCACCCTCCCTCCCATCTTAGCACCTCCTGAATGACGGGTCATCCCTGCACCTTGTCCACTGCCCTGGGTCAGAAACAGTGTCGCAAGACACAGCACATTCACAGCAAGGCCGCTTCATTTAATCGGCGACCCGCCCTCTCTGTCACCCCATGCATAAAGGAGAAGACGGGGAGAAATCCCCTCGGGCTGCATCAAATTTTGCTCACACATACTACCTCACCCCCCATCCCCCCGCCCATTCCACCTCATGCATCACAACATCATCCATATACAACCATTCTCCATTCACCCCTCTCTTCTGTCCTCTCCCGTCCTTCCTCAACAGACATTCCCTTCTTCTCCAAAGCCCCCTTCACCCCATCCATCCATCTCATCCTAGGATGTCCCTTCATGTTCACTCCCTCCACATCTGCCTTCCATACCTCTTTTACTAGTCTTTCTTCACTCATTCTTTCCATGTGTCCAAACCATCCTAATACTCTTTCATCCACCCTATCTCCCAACTCCCTGTTCTCCTCCTCACCTCCTCATTTCTCACTCTATCTAGCCTAGTAACCCCTATCATACTTCTCAGACACCTCATCTCAAACACAAACTCCTTCTCTCTTCCTCTCTCATGTTCCATGTTTCTGCCCCATACAGTGCTGTTGGCACAATCACTCCTTCATACAGTCTCCTCTTAGCATCCATTCCCAAATGTCTATTCCTCATTACACTTTTTAATCCACCAAGGCATTTACTCGCTTCTCTCAATCTACATTCTACCTCCACCTTCACTCCACCTTTTCCTGCCACATTTGCACCCAAGTATCTAAAACTATCCACTTCCTCCAGTCGCTCTCCCTTAATGCTCACTTCCAGTCTACTGCCACTTTCACCCCTTGTACATCTCATCACCTTACTTTTACCCCAGTGGATAAATAAAGATGCATTGTAATCTATGGTATTAAAGAGAAACATGATGTTCCTAGATATCAGAGAAAAAGAGGAGAAGGAGATCGTTAAAGAAATTCTGAGATTCAAGAGGAAGGTCAAAATATAAAGAAATTGAGGAAACATACATAATAGGAAAATACTCAAAAGAAAAACAATATAGGCCACTGAAAGTGAAACTTAAGTCTCAAATAATAGCAGAGAAAGTACTCTCTGGAACAACAAAACTAGCAAATAATGAACATTACAACAATGCATGGATAAAAAAAGAAATGAGTGATGAAGAAAAAGAGAAAGAAAAGGAACTTAGAAATGAAGCAAATGAAAAAAAATGAAATGAGAACTGAGACTGATTTTTTTTTTTTTTTTTTGGAGTGGTGGACCTGAGGCTGAGAAAATAGTATATAAAAAAAGCATACAAAGTAGACAGAAAAGAATGAGAAAGGAAAAAATTAAATATAGCCTATACCAACATACACGGAATGATTTCAGGACTGAATGAATTGAATGACTATCTGGCATTAGAAAAAACCGACATAATGGGAATTGTAGAAACTAAATTAAAAAGTACTCTATTACAAAATACTGAGGGACAAGGTCTATACAACTGTTGGACGAAGAATAGAAAGAAAAACAGGGTGAGGGAGTATTATCTTTACTAGGAAAGACTTGAATGTGACAAAGATAACAGAAAGAAAAAATAATGTAGAATCTATTATGATAAAAGTTGAAAGCAATTACATGAAAAGTATAAAAATTTGTAGTAGTTTATGTGCCCCCCAAAACACAGTCCTGGACAAAAAGAGATCATTACAAACTATTGGAAGATACAATATATGAACTAATATACTGAAAGATTTTAAGAAAAAACTTGATGCTGAAAGATACAAAGATGGGTCACCATGAGCATAGCTCCCTTCCCATATAATACAATGAGGTAAAACTAGGTAACATACAGAGAAAGAGAGAGATTGTTTTAAAGATGAGCAATAGGGAGACTCTCTGACATCCATCTCACAAGGCAAAATGGAGAATAAAAAACATTAACTATATGTATGGAAATATCAAAGAACACTTTTTGATACTTTCACTATACTTCTGCTATTACCTAGTTCTTCACAAACAAGTGGAGAACATTGTCATGGCCACAAATATATCTAATTCAGTCTTTAATCAACTATTAAGCTGAACAGCATATTTCACCCCATATTGCATATGATATTAAAAAGAAATGATCAAATACACAAATTCACAATGGACATACCTATACTGAGCTCATTAGTGGCATCTCCCCATAATGTAAGCTTCCTTGCCAAATTTCTTATCTGAGCATCAACAGAGTCTTCCACTGCTCTTCCTTCCTCTTGTACCTCCTGCCCTGGGGTTGTGATGGTTTCTGTGGGCATGTTTATCTTAACATTATTACCTATATTTTCATGCGAGTCACATTTTGATGTAGTGTCAATTTGTTCTGCTGATTTGCCATACATGTCTTGCTATAAACTACAAAGTAATCTACTACAAGTTTTCACAGAAATATTTTTCAAATCACCATTTCTTTTTCTCTTTTCATCTATAGCTCCTGTGTCAGTAGTTCTTTCCTTGAAAATGTTTGAATCACATGATGATTCTGAATCTATGTGAGTGTGATTCTCTCTGAAGCATGGTTTGTCATGGGAACTTGTTTTTGAACAAATGTTGGCTTGTCTGACTGTCCGGCTACTTAGAAGAAAGTCCTGAAAGACTTGGGGTGATCTCACTGGAGAGCGTGCAAGAGAGAAAGTGAAGGTTGATGCTCGAAAGGCCAACAGAGACAATGGTAGGACATGTTCTGACCTGTTGGGAGAAAGAAAACATTGATGCTTAAGTCTCAAAAACCAAGGCAGAATGGATTTACTTGCTGGTAAATGGTGGCAAAATAAGATGGACAGAGAGTATCATCCCCTTCCTTCCCATCTGTAGGGGCACCCCATACAGACCCTAAAGTATCATCTGCATGCTACTTAGCCACAATAACATCCAGCCTATACCCCAGACAAGAACATATACTTTATGAATAACTTGAATAAGTGATATTCTCCATGCTGCAAATGCAAAAGACTATCCATATATTTCTCACATTAGTAATAAAACTAAATTTGATGCAGAATGTATAGGTATCAGGACATTAAATATTATCTCTTGTTCAACATTAGTAATATATTCAGAAATTTTATAGCTAAAAGTAACAGGTAAGTGTATTTACACAAAGTTCACTTGAGTCTATATACAGCATATAAATTTTGATTAAATACAATGTACTTATTTGTACTTGGTATTTTTCAAGTATTTTGGGTCTAAATACAAGTACAAATAGGCCTAAAAATACCACTGAATTTTTAGACTCCAAGTACAAGTACATAAAAATCCATACTTAAGCCCATGTATAAGTACTGTACATGTACTTGGAGCCAACCCTGATGCCATTGCTTCATTATGTTCATGGCTATGCACATATATGTTGTTAAGCCTAGGCCTACTACATGATGAACATGGTTGTCAGGGTCCCCTTTATCCAAATTTTACTGAATCATGAGGTTCTGCCAGACTGAATAAAGAGCCTTGGACATTAAAGACAATAAAAGGTACGAACCATGAAGTTGTATGCATCCTGTGCATCCATTTGGCCAACAAAACATCATTTTCCCCTTTGTTTTGGTCATCATTTTCACCATGTTCTGAGTCTGAACCGGAGTAACTCCCATCTCTAATGTCCCTTTATGTGGGCTCAAACATATACCCTTATAACCCAGGTATGATCTCCTGATCCTCAAGTTTATCCCCTGCGAGATCAGCTGATTCTGAATTTTACTTTCACTCCCCAAAAAATATTCAATTTGTATTGGTTCCACCATAGTCAACAATACATTGCATTATGTCAATAGAAGATGGTGCTGGCGACAATATTTTTTTTTGCAAACAATGGATGTTGGGGCAGAGAAGAGATAAAAAAACAGCTTGGTATCTTCAATTAATGGGGCAAATTGAAGGGAAAAAAAAAATTGTTTTAGTTTCTAGATGTGATTTACCATACATTTATGCAAAGTAGTACATATGCTATGTGCTTATCCTTTAAAATATAGTGCCTATCTCCCTCTTATAACATTCTCTTCCATTAAGGCAAGCAGTCAGTTCAGTTACAAAAATTCAAATCTGAAACTTTATTTCATAATCTTGGTTTTTTAAAAACTTTTCAAATTCTCTCCTGCAAGTATCGTTCAAAAATTATAAAATTACATAGTGAAAAAGTCCACATTAAATTACTGTATCTTATGGAATCTAATGGTGATTGTACACTTAATTTTGGAGTATGTGAACAAACCTGCATGGCAACGAGGTGATAATATTTGCCAGAAATTGTGGTGTTGCATCACTGAGAACCTTCTGCCAACTTTGGTTCATACGATTCCAAAAATCTTCCACAAAAAAATCCTGTAAGACAAGCAAAAATCTGTGACATAATGATGATAGCAGGCTCAATGTGAATGTGAAGGGTGAGAGGCTTGAGGAGGTGGAGAGTTTTAATTATTTAGGGTTGCATGTGGTGGTTAATGGAGAAATGTATTTGGAAGTGAATTACAGAGTACAGGAAGTGAAAAAATCAATCTGTTCTCCTCTTTCTTCGAGGATGCCCATGGCTCCCAGGTAAACACCTAGAGCCCCTGAAGTGTCCCCACAAGTCATTCAAGAAAGATATTGTGTTGATGTCTGGGTAAAGTTAGAGTAGGGCGATGTAGGGTGAGGTGTTTTATTAGGGTGGTTTTAGTGCATCCTGAGGCAATAGGTTTGGTGATCAGTCTTTGAGTAGTTGTATTCTGGACCTGTTCTAGAGACCAGAACCGGGCTGCACCTCCAGGTAGAGTTGGGGAAAGGATGCAAACTTTGTTGGGACCTTGATATCCTCCTTGTGCGATATATTGGTCAAACTGGAGATCATTCCCAGTTACCTGAGGGCCATGGTTCTTTTGCAAGAGTGACCTGAGACAATGGGTTGGCTGATTATTTAATGTCCAGTCCTGTTGCATATGGGGCACTGAAGTTTCATTACAATGTAGGCATCCATCCCCTTCCTCTGCAACATCACCACTTGCAAACAACACACTTTGATGCCAAAAAGAAATGTTTGGGCAAAATGAAATGTATTATGAGGAATGGGTACTTGGGGATGAATGCTATATGGAGCATATATTTGTAATCTAAGGTAGGCAGAAAGGAAGAGGTGGTGTTTGCAAAATATGACATGTGTTACAAGAATGGATAGAGTGAGGATGTGGATATGAGACAGAAAATGGGTGAGCAGCTGTTGAATTGGGTGAAAGAGAGTACTTAAGTAGCTTGGGTATATGAAACAGATAAGTGAGACAAGAATAGGAAAGAGAGTATGGAGAGCAAAAGTGGATGAAGTAAATTTGAGAGTTTGACAAAAAATTGGATGAATGGATAGAAGGATGGATGGACATGGTGAATTGAGCTCTAGATAATTGTGGAATGGCTGGCAAGTTGAGAAGAGGGGGTGAAAAAATAGGAGCAAATTTATGAAGGGATGACATTACAGCAGTTCCAGCAGTCAGGCCTAACATGACAAAACACCAAGAATCTAAATAACTTGTATCTCTGTTTAAGTTTCTTATCCCATGTTAGGTTGTCTGGTTAAGTTAGGTTATTAGCTCACATTAAGAGATTAGGGTTGGGCTCATGAGTTAGTCTTTTCAGGTTACATTAGGCTATAAAGTAAGGTTAGGTTGGGTAAGGTTATGGTATGTTAGGTTACATTGTTAGACTACACTAGTTAGTTAGGTTATTGAGGAAGGCCATTCCAATTTGGTGCACATCTGTGGCAGATTCTACAATATGGCTTAACACATTATTATACAGTATTTACATTCTGGGAACAATATTCTTATCTTTATTTACCTAATCAGGAAAAGAAAATTCTGGATATATTCATTAATATATGCAACAAACCATATCACTTACCAAAACATAGGTATCTAAGATGTTCCTGTACATGTTCAGTAGTTTTATAGCATTCTCCATAAACTCTTTCCAAGCCGTAATATTTTCATCATTGATTCTTATGTATGACATTATTACTTCATGTATGATTGTCAGTTACTAAGAATAGGCTACAGGTTAATATGCAGTTGCCCTTTCTTTAAAATGTGGTAGATCATATAAAACTTCTAGTCACTTCATCTTGTCTATGCAGAAAAAATGTATTCTTTTTTGGTAATTATTTACCAATTCTGCAAATATAAACCTGTAAATGCATTATGAATATATAAGTAAATTTGATTGATAACTATATAGTGGGGTATGATGCACCATTACAGAGTGACTCGTAAGTTGTCAAGATCCTTCACATTAAGGTAGATCATTTAAAACTTCTACAGTTGCTTTGTTTTATCTATGCAGAAAAACTTAAGCTCTTTTGGTAATTATTTACCAAATTTGCAAACACAAACCTGTAAATGCATTGTGATTATGTAAGTAAATTTGATTCAAAATTATATATTGGAATATAATACAACATTATTTAGTGACTCATTAGTTGGCAAGGTCTTTCACATTAAGGCAAATATTAGATAAGGTCACTAGAATTGGTGTTCCAAATAAGCATACTACTTAATCCCACTCCTAACCAGCTCTGCCCGGCTCTGCAGAAGTAGTTATTAGCCTGGTGCAATATAGAAATTGACTTAGTTATTTCTCAAACTTTGGCTAAATTGATCTTATTGTAATATACATAAAAGATCACTGAACTCAGTCTACTTGCATGTAATATGAACACCACTGTGTTAGGCTTCACAGAAACATGGTTGAACAGTGAGATAGACATTCCTGGATGCTATATTCAAAGGACAGGAATTATTATGGCAGTAAGGCAGAGGAGTATCCAAGTACATTCACAGTGACCTTGCATTCAATGTCTGTGATGACCTGAACAATAAGATGCTTGAGGTCCTCTGGATCAAAATCCTTCTACCAAAGACCAAGCCCTTCCTTGTCGGAATAGTGTACAGACCATCAGACCAACAGAACTTCTACGGTATTTTTGGAGAACATTTGTCTAGTTGTGATATGTTCTAATCATATGAGTGTATCACATTGGGTGATTTAAAAACTGTCAATAATACCAGACTCTAGTAATTATTTGTATAAAGGTCTATAGACCCTATATATATCACTATCTCTCAAACAACTAAATGAACCTACCACAATTTTGAAAATGTGTAGTCCTGTAATTGATCTGATCCTGGTGACAGATAAACACAGAATTTCTAATAGTGGTGTATCAACCTATGGTGTAAGTGACCATAACATAATTTCATGTACATATAAAGTAACAAGTAAACACTCATCTGACTATTAATACTCTTTGAAACACTATTCTTTAGTTTCAACACAATCTAGTCTTGATTGGTCAGCAGTACTGAATTGCATGGATGTTATCAAAGCCTGGCAAATATTCAGGATTGTATTTACTGCAGTTCTGGATATAGTAGCCCCAACTAAAACTGTTAGGTTAACAAAGAACTGAAGAAGATTGGATGTCTAGTGAAATCTGGAGTCACATTCATCTTAAGGATGAACTACTTAGACAGTCCAGAGAGTTCAAAGATCCTGAGAAATATTAGAGGTACAATGCCAAAAGGTACCACATTAAAGATCAGATTGGATTGAAGAAAATAAACATTGTCATAAAGTTATGGAAGATTTTGGATTTGGCTGCCAAGTTGGTTGAAAAGTTACCCGAGGCATTTGATATGTATAATGTAAAGCATGTTTGAGAATATTATAGATCTATAGGTATCATACTCAGACTCAGACAAGTTGAAAAATGTCAGTGTTGAACAAAGCTGTAATGCTCTAAATAATATTGACACATATAAAATAACTGGTTTAGACTTGATCCCTGCATTATTAATTAAGTATGGCGCCAGTGGTACCACACAAATTACCTACATCGTAAACTTGTCACTTATTCAAGGTGTGAATGTTTCAATGTTGAAGTTATTCAATCCATTATTGATGCAGGTGAGATAGATCTCAACTGAGGCCCCCTGAGGTGGTGCCTGATGATTTTAAACAAGTACTTGTTGTCCCTCTGGGTAAATTTTTAGTTGTAAATTATAATACATGAATGTAATATGCAATTTTCTTGGCAGAAATAAATAAAAAACCTTGCTACAAGCAAATCTACTAAGGAATGAAGCTGCTAGGATATGGTCCAAACACCATGTTGTTATATGTCCAGTCCAGTCACTGTCAGTTAGACAATGGCTTTCACGTTGTGGAAAGGGTGTTCTCCAACTCAAGGTGACATTACTAAGTGGTTAGAAAGACAATAGGGTTTCCTTGGACTTATGAGAGAATATAGGGTTCTGCCATCATCTGTTAATTGCCCAAGGTACAATAATAACCAGGCTGTCAGCATTCATGATGACGACAATGACCTGGATGATCTTTAGAATTTGAGGTACCGAATTACTAAATAAAGGTTACGTTATGTAGGTTAGGTTAGAATAGATGAATTTATCCTTTCATTTCTTTGACCTCGGCATCTATCAAAACAAACATGGTACTGTATATCATTCATGATTCAACTGCCACAACTTCATTCATTAGTAAATCTATTTTAGTAACTTTATTGTTATTGATTTCTGTCAAGAAAGTTGCATATTATGTTGATATATTATTATTTACAAAATTAATAATTAATTTTCTATTGCTATAGTGCATAAATGTTCACTTCTAAAAATTTACAGTCTTCTGTACAAAAACTTGAGCAAATCAAAGGCAGGTAATGACAAGCTATACTCGTTGCATTGAGAAATGGCCGTTAGGGCAGATCACTGGGAGTCCCCCTGTGTTGCCACAGATAATTATTTTATACTTCTATTTTCTTCTATAATTTTCTTTCATATTTCTATAATGTTGCCACATATAATTATATTCCATTTTTTGTCACACACCACCACTGAGGTAAAAATCAAAGCAATGTTTTCTATACAAAGGTTTCGTTTCCTCGAGTCAGACATGGCATATGAGCAAGGGGGAGCGACGTTGCCCTACATTTATTCTCTGCCTCCGCCCCCCTCACACTGCATTCAGTGTGAGCCGTGCGGGCCGTGTTATCTGTGGAGATGTGGCAACACCGGGAAATCTCCTAACCCCGCCTTAGCGGTCACTTCTCGTTGTGCTGACTATAGTGCCTATTCTCAGTGTAATGTCAGTCAAAGATTCCTAGAATGGTGTATGATCACTTATATGAATATCCACAGCAAAACAACTGACTTTCAGTCCAGATTTAGGAAATCATATTCAACAGAAACATCTATTGTCCATTTGTCAGACTATTCGAACAGAACTGGATAAAGGCAACTATTGATTGTGATATGGTGCTACTTGATCTACAGAAAGCATTTGATACTGTAAAGTGATATTCTTCGACTTCTGGGTAAACTCAATTAAATATCATAGGCCTAGACAAAACAAGTGTTATATGGTTCTCCTCGACCTCATACTAGTGCTTTAGAAAACAGGTTTTTGATGTCAATTCTGTCATAGCCGATGAATGGTACCACTGTTATTTCTCATATAAGTGAACTACAAGGAATCTGCGGTCAATTGCAAACTATTGTATGTAATATGCAAACTACTGTATGTCAATGATTGAATACTTGTGATCACACGCGAATGTCAACATAATTGAAAATGTGCTCAAATTTGAATGTTACATGCAATGGAATCAATGTTACATCTAAAAAGTGTGTTAAAACATAGGGGTGGAGTTTGACCATAACATGAATTATGCCACAAATTGGCATTGGCAAATTTGGTAATCGTGACTAAACCACTGTTTAGCTGCGTCGATCACCGACAGAAGTCATCTAAGTGAAAGTGTAAAGTTGATGCCAGAGTAAAGCTGTTATACAGAATCTCCAGTTTTCTAGATGTTAAACCACCAAACTATTGACCTCTGCACTACTACAATGCAAACTTTGATTACGGTTGTTGTTCGTGGTACCCAGATCTATTTTAACTCTTCAAACACAGTCAATCTATCAAAAATGAATGGATGAGGGCCCAAAGTGCTACGCCGTCGTTTAGGTCATGCCGTCACTCAGGCCACGACGTCAATTTAGTGGTATTTTTGTATTACTCATAATACTTATCTCCTTTAAGTTGTGGGATTCTTTATAATTCAATTTGCGTTTTTTTTTAAATATTTTGGAGCATTAATGATGGTAATAGTAATTTATTTTGTCATAAACATCGGCGAGGTGGGGCAACAATGCCGCCGCAACACGTAACTATATACCACGGGCTCTTCCCTTCCTACATGGGAGAGGAGACTGTTGATCCCTCTTAGTTAGACGAAGATCTTTTTATCTGCCCCATCGTCTTGGAGGAGATTAAGGGGATTATTTCTGCTTTAAAATTCAAATCCCCTGGCCCTTCAGGCATCGATGCACACCTTACTCAAACGTATGCCAGACAACATAATCTTACACATGACAGCACTATACAATAGCTCACTAGCCTCTAAGTACTTCCCATAACTTTTCAAGGCATCCCATACCATTCTCATTCCCAAACCCCAGAAACCCGTCTTCGCCCCCCTTTCATACCGGCCGATCTCCCCTGTGGAGTACTTTGGTAAGGTGTTTGTGCACGTCCTCCGCCGCCACATGACCGGGTACTAGGAGACGAAGAATGTGCTGAAGGACTGCCAATTTGGTTTTGAACCGGGGCGCGGTGCAGACGATGTTATTTCCATGATCATTCAGTGGGTTCAAAGACAGCCAGACGATCGACCTGGTAAGGCCAATTTTTGTTTGTAAGGATGTGGAGAAGGCATTCGATACTGTCTGGCATGAAGGACTTAAGTGCAAATTGTACCACAATTTCGACTTTGCCCTGCCGTTCACAAGGTTGCTCTGCAACTTCCTGGACGACAGGACAGTAAAAATTAAGTGGCGGGGCTGTCTGTCCCAATCTTTTGTGCCGAAGGCCGGAGTACCGCAAGGGTCAGTCCTTGTCCCCAATCTGTACAATCCATATACGAATGACCTGCCAGAGCCGGCTTATCCACGCAGCCTAGCTCTTGCTCTTTCGTATGCGGACGACACTAATTACATTAGCAGACACAAAACGCTGCAGGGAGCATTATACGTAATGCAAAACATTAACCTTAGATAAAAATAGCTTATTCAATGATGGGTCTCATCCGGCGTGTCTTCTCATACACGAGCCCTGAGATGTTTAAGCTCCTCTACCCAGCCCTTGTCAGAAGTCATCTCGAGTATGCGCAAGCTGTCTGGTCGCCAAGATTCAAGAGGCTAGAGGATAAAATTGAGCAAGTGCAGGTCAGAGCAACCAAACAAGTAGATGGGCTCCAGCACCTTGACTATCCGGAGCGTCTAAAAATCATGAACCTACCAACGCTTAAGTATAGACGGTGCAGGGGAGACCTGATTGAAATCTGGAAGCACTTCAATCAGTACGAGGAGCAGTTGTGTCCAGCATCCTTCAGGCCCCTGTACAGGCCCAGTCGGTTACACAGCAGGCAGGTTTACCAGCAGACGGCGTGTATGGAGTACAACGTAATAGCTTCTACTACAGAACGACTACTGTGTGGAACCAACTCCCTGCCGAGGTTGCTGAAGCGACAACACTAAATATGTTTAAAAACCGCCTTGGTAGCCACTGGGAAAACCAAGATTTCAAATTTGACCCGACCAAACCGCCACCACAGTCTGGTCAACGCACTGCACATCATGTGAGCGCAGCATAGAGTCGTCACCGACTGGTCTGCGATATGTACTGTGTAAGTGTAGACGGGGCACACGCGTTGGAGCAACAGTGGCGCATTAAGATCAGCGCGTCGAAATGCAAAGCTGTATACTTCTGCTGCAAGCGAAGCAACAGAACAATCACGAACACTCTTAAAATAAACAACACAAACGTCCCAGTGAAAGACCATGCCTGTGTGCTGGGTAGCACACTGGATAGTGGCCTTACTTGGACCCCACACTTCCGCAGACAGGGAACGAAAGGCTGTGCTGGGAAGGCTAAAACGCTTCAAAACTACAACACTGTCCACCAAACATCGATTGTACTTAGCCCTTGTCAGACTGATTCTGTGCCAGTCCCCGGGACTGAGCCAGTTGACATGTCCCACCAACAACTACGACCATCAGAGGGTTCAGAATGCCGCTGTCAAGTTCACCACAGGTTCTCGATGGAGCGACTTCAGAACCGCTGAGTCCCTACACCGAGTTTCCAACATCCGTCCACTCAACCAACACAAACACATACTTCACATGAGACACCTAGAAAGACTGCACGCCAGACACAAACACCTAATACAACACATCACACCTAGACCACACCGTATAGACTATTTGTTAGCTGCGCCTCTCCCAAGTGCGGTATATACGATAAATCGTGTATAGCCGCGCATATCAATAATGTATCCCGTCACCAGCTTTACTGGTGATAATGACAATAATAATGATAATAATAGTGATAATGATGGTGATAATAATAGTGATGATATAATAATGATAATAATAATAATAATAATAATAATAATAATAGTAATAATGATAATAATAATAATAATAATAATAATAATAATAATAATGATGATGATGATGATGATGATGATGATGATGATGATAATTATAATAATGTATATCGTCCATTAATTGTCAGGCTGTAAGTACACACGCTTGGAGGCAACAACCCTCTATGAGTAGAATACACACACAAGCATATAGCAAACAAAAATAACACAACTACATGCACAATCACCAACATAAACTATTTCTTCTACTGAAATTATTTTCATTTCTAACTTTCTCTCCTACTACATCTTCTCATTTCAGTTAACCTACCACTAAAATCATTTCTATTTTCTCTATCTTTCCCTACGACTAAGCCTCCTACTCATATTCTAACTTTGTTGGATGAGGATGAGAAGAATATATATTTTCATGAAAGTGACAGTTGCCGACAAGATTGACGAGTTAAACACCATATGAGGACGGAGCCTTTATTTGCACGACGTTTCGCTTATTACAGCTTGTTCAAGTACTGGATTCTGGATTCCTATGAAAGACGACCCGCTTGGGCGGGATCGTTTTTTGTGGGAGGGGAAGAATTCAAGTACAAGTTGAGATACAAATGCTTGAGATTAAATAAGGGGAAAGGAGGGAACGGGGAGAGAAAAGAAGAAAGGGGGGAAGGAAGAGGAGGAGGAGAAAGGGGGGGGGGAATTGAACACTGGGAAAGGATGAGAATACTGGCCCAAACGTTCGTGGGCGAAATGTCCAAAAAGGGTGGTTTAAATATCCATGGCCAGCAAAATTTTAAATATCTAAACCACCCTTTGTGGACATTTCGCCTTCGGACGTTTGGGCCAGCATTCTCATCCTTTCCCAGTGTTCAACCCCCCCTTCTCCTCCTCTTCCTTTCCCTTTTTCTCTCCCCGTTCCCTCCTTTCCCCTTATTTAATCTCAAGCATTTGTATCTCAACTTGTACTTGAATTCCCCGTTGGTAACCCCGTTGGTAATCCCAACCTCCTAACCTCAGGCGTCGGGCGCTTCCCTCCAAGCTCCTGGTTAAGTCCTCCTATGCCATGACAACAATCTAGCCCCTAATTGCTCGCGATTCGCCCGGTGGCAATAGCCCTCTTTTATACACTACTATCTTTTCATTTTCTAACAGACGTTCTTCCCCTCCCACAAAACCCGATCCCGCGCAAGCGAGGTGGTCTTTTCTTGAATTCCAGAATTCCAGTACTTGAAAAAGCTGTAATAAGCGAAACGTCGTACAAATAAAGGCTCCGTCCTCATATGGTGTTTAACTCGTCAAGAATAGATATCCCTACGTAACCTCACGGTTACACGTATTAATCCCAGCCTCCAACCCCAAGTCTTCTGCCACCCCTCCAGAAGCCCTCTTTAATACACAACTATCTTTTCATTTTCATACAGACACCTCTTCCCCTCCTACAACTACCAATCCTGCGCTAGCGGGTGGTCTGTCCCAGCTAGTCCATAGTCCATAGTCCATGGGAGATAGAGTCAAAAGCCAAGTACTAATTCACACTCATTCCGCTCCCATCCACCACCCTTTCTTCCCTCTCATCTTTTCACTTCATGGATGATGGGTCATCTCTGTATCCCGCCCACTGCCCTGGGTCAGCAATGAAGCAAGACATCACGTAACTGATTTCGAAAATGATAAATGTCACGGTATTTGCCCACTCCGCCTTTATTGTTTACGTACCTTGATCTCGTTATTGGCGTATCCCCAGTGACGTCTTGGTCTCATAGACGGCGGTAACACTTCGAGCACTGATGCTACCTTTTCATCTCTGACAACAGCTCATTATTTATGTATATTTTTATATTATTCTTAACATAATAGATTACATTCTAATTACATATATTTACTTCTAACATTAAACTGAGACAGTGAGAATGTATAAATAAATTTGAATTAAGTTTAATAGCTCTCTAAGGCTGAATGATTTTTAATTTCCCATAGAAAATCTAACAGGGTAACCACACGCAAGAGAAAACAGCACTACAAAGGGATGATAATATCTTGCAAGTCATTTCTACAACACATGACTGATGCTTACATTCATTTTGTAATAACATTGGCAGCACATGCGGTATATTTACACCACATTTTTTATGCTAACAGATAGCATTGCAACTTACCTCTTCTCTGAGTGCGTGTCGAATGCGATGGGATACATTGTCGTGGATCTGTTTTTATGAACAGGTCTCGGGCCATTAGATGAAATGAGACTTACTCTGTTGGTTGTCAGGCCGGACGGCCCTTCACCGCTTTCACTATGCCTCTCCAGATGGTTCTATCCTCTGTCAATTCTCTCCAATGCTACCCTCTCCACGTCCTTCTTACTCCATCCATTCATCTGCACGTGGATCTCCCTACTAGTCGTCTGCCCTCTACTCCTCCTTTCATCACCTTCCTTGGTAGTCTGTCTGCCTCCACTCGGACGCGGTCTGATCTCTAATTTCCCTGTTATGTCTTCGTCTCCACCTCCTTCTTCTTCATCATATACTGGGCCGAGGATTCTTCTCAGGATATTGTTTTAAAAAAGTTCCAGTCTCTTCTCCCTTTCTTTTGTCTATGTCCATGTCTCACATCCGTACAGGACTGTTGGTTTTATTACAATGTTATATGTTCTTATCTTAGTTCTTCTGTTGATGGTCCGAATCTTCATCACAGATGCCAGGGCATGGCAACATCTGTTTCCTACAGCTATTTGTTCGTTTATTTCTATGTCCAGTTCATTTCTCTCACTGATAATGGACCCCAAGTACTTGAACTTAACCACTTTCTTCACACTTAGTGATCCAACTTGCTCTTCTCCTGGTGTATAATTGCCATTTCTACTTAGTTTCATAATTTCAGTTTTCTGCTCATCGTATTTTAGGCCTATTTGTTCTGCTGTTCTATGGAATACTGTAAAGATCTCGTTAATTTCCTCCACAGTCTCGGCCACCACACCCACATCATCGGCGTAAGCGAGGTGGGTTATCTGACCATTGGATAACTTAGTTCCACCTGGATGGTTGGTAATCTGACTGCTTTTTCCAGTGCAAGATTAAATAGTAAAGGTGACAGCATATATCCCTGCTTAAGGCCTTTGTGTAGGCTATATTGAAACTTTTTCTCTCTTACTGTACATCTGCTTCCTATGTAGCATATTTTGATGAGGGATATTCATTTAGCTGGAATATTTAGTTCTGCCATTATGTGCCACATTGATGATCTGTGCACACTATCATATGCTTGTCTGAAATCTACCAATAGCTGATATAGGGTCTTATCATATTCGTAATATTTCTCCATTAGTTGGCGGATTGTGTGGATACGATCCGTAGTTGATCTGTTTCGCCTAAATCTACACTGATATTCCCCCATCACCTGTTCTGTGCATGATTTAAGGCGCTTCATTAAAATTATTGTGTATACTTTGTATAACACACATAGTAGGCTTATCCTCCCATAATTGGTACACCCTAGTTTGCCTCCTTATAAATTGGAATAATTACCCCCTTTTGTAATTTTGTTGGTAATTTTTCCTTATCCCATATGTCTTTTATTAATTAGTAATTTTTCCCCCCAGCACTTTCCCCAATTTTTAGTAGTTCTGCTGGTATTTCATCACAGTCTGGGGCTGCAATGGTAGCATTGAACATTCCTTGTAATATTGTACATTATTGTATATTTATACTGTATGTCGAATGTATAATTAAATGTGAGAACCAAGCGTTCATACCAAGCGCGCGGCTGTGATTTTCCCGCTAAGTCTGAGCTTGGTGTTGTGGCTTGGCGTCAGAAGCAGTCTTGGTTCTGCCTCCGAAGTGGCCGCACGCTTGTCTTTATTGTGCTAATCAATTGAAAATTTAACTCAAATTCGTTTCATTAGTCACCCTAAAACAGGGCTTTTCCATTTTTTAATTCCTTTATTATCATTTTTATTTCGTTTGATGTTGGTTCTTCAATGGTGAAATGGGATGCTACAATAATTCAGGAAAAACGTCACCTCCTTCTCTCTCGTATTTATTTGGTTTTCAGATGACATAATTTTTATAGTCATAGAGATCAGTTGGTACGTGTTTTCTAAGTATTATTTCTTGAAAACGTGTGTTCATTTCACAGAGCATATTCCAAATGTGTTTATAATGCAGGAAGCTTTGTTCACCAAAACTGTCAATGAAAAAGTACATATCTTGCTATTAAAGAAATGCAAACTGAAAAGTGTCCCGTCCCTATAGAAAAATATGAAATGGTTTTCTAGTTAAAAAGGGAATTTAGTGTACAGCACAATGTGCAAATGGGGCAGCAGCAGACTCCCCACCCCCTCATTATGCATGGAATTGATTCTGAGATATCTTGTGCAAATATAAAGTGATTTCTTGTGAACTCCCTTTTTCGGCTTTCAACATTTTTATTGTGTTTTCTGATCTATAATGCACACTTTTATTCTACTGCGAATATGTGCAAGAACATAAGAAATAAAAAGGCTGCAAGAGACCATAAGGCCTACACTAGGCACTTCCATGTCCATTACCACCTGTCATCCCCATCTATTGTGTTGTCTAACAGTTTCTTAAAACAACTGAGTTTCAGCGCTCACTACATGGTTACTAAGTCTATTCCATTCGTTGGCCACCCTATTAGTAAAGCCTATTTCCTTCTTAATCTAAATTTGTCCAGTTTAAATACATTGCTGCTAGTCCTGCCTGTTGTCTTAATATGATGACCTTGTTTGCGTTACCCTTGTTAAAGGCTCTGATTCACTTAAACACCTCCATTAGATCACCTCGCACTATGCGTCTTTCCAGAGAGTGAGTTAAGGTGCCTAAGCTTCTCTTCGTAAGGTAAATTTCTGAGTCCATGTATAATTTTGGTCATTCTCCTCTGTACTGATTCTAGTGAATTGATGTACCGCATAGTCAAGGATGGGTTTAACGCTAGATAGAGTTTGATAATTACCTCTGCAATTATATTTGTAACCGTCCTAGCAATGAAACCTAATGCTCTGTTAGCTTTATTCTTGGCGCTAATGTACTGTTTCCTGGATTTAAGGTCAGGACTCCCTAGAGCTCCCAAGTCTCTCTCGCACTCAATTTGTTCTAAAAAACGTGTTATCTAAGCAATATCTATTTTCGGGGTTGTATAACTCTACGTTTAATACGATGCACTTTGAGATATTAAAGTTCATTTGCCATTTCACCAACCATGTGAACAATTTGTTAAAATCATCCTGCAGAATGTCGGCGTCGTCTCCTGACCTAATTAGACGTCCTACTTAAGTGTCGTCCGCAAACTTACTAACATCACTATTAATCCCATTGTCCAAGTTGTTTATGTACATAATGAACAAGAAGGGACCCAAAACCCAGCCCTGGGTGACCCCACTAGAAACACTCCACCTGGATTTTACAGCACTTATGGTGATCCGCTATTTTCTGTCTCTAATCCATTCTAACACTTTTCTTCCTATGCCATGGACTTTGATTTTATTTAGTAGTCTCTGGTGGGGTACCTAGTCGAACGCTTTGCTAAAGTCAAGGTAAATAACATCGTAACTATCGTTGTTATCTGACGCTTTATATACTTCAGTGTAAAAGGATGAAAGATTAGTTACACATGACTTACACTTGGAGAGACCATGCTGTGTGTCACGAATCAAATTAGGTCTCTCGATGTCTCCTCTGAGTCTATTAACTATTATTGATTTAAGCATTTTACCTATAACTGATGTCAAACTGATTGGCCTGTAGTTGCATGTAGACGATTTATCTCCCTCTTTGAAAACAGGAATAACGTTTGCCTGCCCTCAAGCAATAGACACAAAACCAGTGTCTACCGACATACTAAATATTTCTGTTAACTGGTCGCAGATTTCAAATTTACACTCTTCAAACACTCCTGAAAAAATTTCGTCTGGACTCGGGGATTTTGTAGCTTTAAGTCTTGCGACACTAATTCTGACCCAGGGCAGTGGACAAGATGCAGGGATGACCCGTCCTCCCGGAGGTGCCAAGATAAGAGGGAGAGTAGAGGGGAGTGATGTAGGGGATGGAATGGGTGGGAGTGGTGTCTATACCATTGTTTTTTTGGATACCTCCCGTGTAAGGGGGAAAAAGCCTTTGGTATATGTATGTATGTATGTATGTATGGTGTTTACCTAGTCAATGTATGTAAGTCTTTCAATCTGCTTAACTACTTCTACCTTACTAATGCTGATATTTGATACTCAACTTTCTTCATCCCCACTGAAAATTGGATCGCTGTCGCAGTCAGGTACCTTATCCAACCTCTCCTTAGTAAACACCGAGAGAAAATATTTGTTAAACGTTTCACTCGTTTTTTCTTCCGATTCTCTCATGACATTTTCGTAATTTTGAATTGAGCCTATATATATATATATATATATATATATATATATATATATATATATATATATATTTTTATATATTTCTATATTTTTATATATATATATATATATATATATTGTTTATATACATATATATATATATATATATATATATAGTTCTGTGGAGATGAAAGAAGTCCGTTGGGTTGGATCTCGTTTGTCTGGCAACCTTAATTTCATAGCTACGTCTCGCTGTGCACGTATTCCTTTTGATCAGTCTTGCCATATCGTTATATTTGGATCTAAGATGTATTTTCCCGTTTTTTATTCCTACGTAAAGTCCTCTTTTCATTTTATATATATATATATTATATATATATATACATATATATATATATATATATATACATACACATATTTTTATACATATATAGATATATATATATATATATATATATATATATATATATATATATATATATTTCTGTGGAGATGAAAGAAGTCCGTTGGGTTGGATCTCATTGTCTGGCAGCCTTAATTTCATAGTTACGTTTTGCTGTGCGCATATTCTTTTTAACTAGTCTTGCCATATCGTTATATTTGGATCTAAGGTGTATTTTCCCGTTTTTTATTCTTACGTAAAGTCCTCTTTTCATTCTAATCTCATGGTTTAGCCTGTCCGTCATCCATTTGGAATTATTACTATTCTTCCGTATTTATTCGAGGGGAATAAATTTATAGTGGTAGCAAAAGGTGTCATGAAACACAACTTTCCTTTCGACAATGTTGCCAGATCTTAACCATTACCTAAATATTTACCATTCACGATAGCATGTGACTTTATTTTGTTTTACACTACTAGATTGTATTACAGTAATGTGGTATTTTCAAAAGTTACAAAATAATTGTATTATCTAATTTCTAGACGGAGATAAGCGTCCGTAATTAATAAGAAAAATACAAAATAATATTTTAGAGCCCAACGTAGCTTTTGAAAATGATCGAGTATTGTAGTAATATCAAAGACGCTCCTGACGACTTATATAAAGGCAAGTGATTATATCCACCCCTCACGAAGCTTAGATCCTGGACCACTAAGATCACGAGCCTCAAGATACAGATCTGCTATGTAGAGCATTGAGGTAAGCACGGCCAAGTATGAAATTATATTCTGGATTAGAAGCGACTGAAATCTAGTTAGGTATTTCCCATTCTACACAGCTCCCGAATGTCACCAGATAGGCATAGTAGCATTTGATCGGGGCTTTTATTCGCTTCGCCGTTGTAACTATTTGAAAGCCTCTTTTACCAACTAGTACAGAAAACATACTAGACCTAGTCTCCACGAGAAACCACGCCCTTATCCACAGCTGCCAGGTCCAAGATACGGCTATATCGGACCACAGATTAATCTTGATGAGAACATACACGCCTAGAGAGAATACCCCTACCCCCTCCCAGCAGATTTTGTTGAGTGGGTTAAATACTCTGAACTTCCTTAGCGGCAAAATCAACTGTAATGAGATCAAGAAGAAATTGAGAAATGAAAACTGGCTTGGGTATTTTGACGTTAAATCCACATAGCAAATTATTCAAATCCCCCCGAAGATGTGCTACAACATATGCAGCTTGCAACGGGGGAAAGAAGAACAACACCACAAATCCCGAGAGATAGGAGGATCCTCTGCAAGAAAGGGAAAAATTTCTCCCGCAAACTCCGAAAAACCAATGCAATAGCAAACAATCAACCTAAAAAAAGCAAATAAATAAAAAATAAGATTAAAAGTAGGACACTAAAGTCACACGAGGAAGAACGTAAATGCAATGAAAGTAGCATACACAATGAAAACCAACAGTTAACAATTCTTTACGTACAAAAAAAAAAAAAAAATCAATTATCAGGTCGGCCCATTAATAGGTGAAAATAAGGATATGATACAGGGCCACTATCTGATAACTGAACAACCAAGAAAACAGTACGAGTTTACCTTCAGCATACCCATCGCCAACACGGTGATAGACTTTTCCAGAATGTTCTTTGCTGAATCAAGGGAGGATACACTATGTGACCTCGACTTCTCCACTAAGGACATTGTAAGGGCAATAGAGGGACTCGAATCCTCATCCTCAGCGGGGCCAGATGGCATGGCAGCACCCCTTCTAAAAGCCTGCATCGAGGAACTCTTGCCCATACTGCACAGAATATGGAGGCATTCCCTAGATGAAGGTATGGTCCCAGATATTATGAAACAAAGACTAATAATATCCATACACAAGGGTGGGCGACAGTGGAGAAACCAAAATCTATAGACTTGTCATCTTAACACCATTCATCTAAAATATATTCGAAGTTATAGTGCGAGGACGTCTAATTGACTTCTTTGAGAAGAAAGGACTGTTCAACGATGGACAACACGGTTTTCGGAAAGGACGATCCTGTCTATCCCAACTGCTAGCCCACCAGGAATACATAATGAAAAAGCTGGAAAGGGGTAGTAATGTAGATGTTGTATACATGGACTTTGCTAATGCCTTTGATAAAGTGGACTATGGCATCCTACTATATAAACTGAAGGTCTTGGGAGTAAAAGGTAAGTTGGGTCAATGGTTGCACAGTTTTCTCCATGACAGACAGAAACGAGTAGCCATCAACGGGGCAGACTCGGAACTGTCCTCGGTGATAAGTGCTGGGCCCTTTCCTGTTCCTAGTACTCATCAGTGACATTGACAGCACGGTTAAGCACTTCACCACATCCTTATCTGGAGATAACACCAGAGACATCAAAGAAATAAAGGGGATCGAAGATACCAACCTCCTCCAGAAGGACATTGAAAACGTGTACATCTGAGCCGTTGACAACAACGCGAAACTCAACGAAATTAAATTCGAACTGATGAGATAACATTGTTGACAGTGCCAGAAAATTATCAGGTTGAATCCTCAGAACATTTACACCAAGAGACGAGGACTGCATGATAACACTGTGGAAAACTTTGGTACTACCTAAACTTGAATACTGTTGGCAATTGTGGAACCTAGACAGTACAGGGGAGATAGAGAAACTTGAGTGTCCAAAGAACCTTCACTAGCAAGATTGAGTGTGTAAAAGGCAAGAACTACTGGGACAGACTCAAGCATCTCAAACTCTATTCACACTCCAAAGGCGCAGGGAACGGTACCTAATAATTTACACGTGGTAAATGCCTGAGGGTCACGTCCCCAATATTGGAGTGATACTCACCCAAGAAAAAACTAGAGGGTGAAGGAATAACCAGCAGCACGAGAAGCACCATATCACTCCAAGCAAACTCCTTCACCAGAGTGGCCCCCAATCTCTTCAGTAGTCTTCCCGAACTACCTGAAGAACACCACATCCTGCACAGTGGAGTTCTTCAAAAGCCGGCTGGATGCCTTCCTACAAGAAACTGAAGAAACACCTCCCACACCATCCTATAATAACACGTGGCCCCACTATAACAAGCTGGCACGTCGTATGCCACTTCACTGAAGGTAACACGGTCAGGGAGGAAGCAGCGGCTATTCCTGTAGCTGAGACGTATTCGCCGACATATCCATAAGGTAACACAAGGTAATGTAGTGCCCGTAATGGTATGGCGACTACGTATTTATTTGATCAAAGAATGGGCGTGGTGTAAATTATGTCGTCATGGAACAAAACTATGTCCGGCACCGACTACCACGGATAAAATAGGATTATTCTACTTTACAATATATAGAGTGATATTTGGGAAATTCTACGTTAATCAAGATTGTTTAGCTTAGTGTTAAAAAAGGTGTTTCTTCGTGCTTTCGCTGCCACCATCCCAATTACAAGAGTTATTGTAAGAACATGTGGTAGTTCGTGGACACCGCGTCGTTTTATTTCAACCCCATCCCCACTTGTAGGCCGTCTAGGGATTACTGTATATAGCTCGCGCGGGATCGAGAGCGAAGGGAAATAAACAAAACTCAAGTCTAAATCAAGTTTATTTTACTGTTCTATGAGCAAATGTTATTTGGTTTTCACAACACTTATGACATATAACTTCTTTGTAATCCATACTCAATGTTTGACTTCAATCATAGGAAAAATAAAGGAAACTATCATCAGAGATGCTATCGAACATCATTTAGAAAGTAACCGTTTGATAAATGATAGCCAGCATGGTTTCAGACGGAGACGTTCTTGCGTGACTAACTTACTCGAATTCTACAACACAGTTATCTCGAATTATGACAAAAGAAACAATATAGATTTAATATATCTAGAATTTGCAAAAGCTTTTGATACCGTCCCACACGAAAGACTACTTACTAAATTAGCTTTACACGGAATAAGTGGTAGCCTATTAGGTTGGACTAGTAATTGGTTGAATGGTCGAAAACAGAGAGTTGTTTTAAATGGAAAAACTTCTAGATGGAAAAATGTCACAAGTGGAGTTCCTCAGGGTTCCGTTCTTGGGCCACTTCTATTCATAGTATATATAAATGATATAGACCATGGACTAAAATCTACTGTTTCCAAATTTGCTGATGATACAAAACTGTGCGGAGTGGCAAATGATCACTCAAACCAGTTAGATATTCAAAGAAGATTTAAATAAATTACAGCAATGGTCTGAAGAGTGGCTAATAAAATTTAACACAAGTAAATGCAAGGTAATGCACATAGGTAAAAATAACACTAAGTAAGATTACAAGTTATTTGGAAATTCGTTAACAAAAATAGATAGTGAAAAGGATCTCGGCGTAATTATCAGTAACGACCTCAAGTCATCGAAGCAGTGTATTTTAGCCTCTGAGAAAGCAAATAATATTCTGAGACTGATTGCGCGATCTTTTTATTTCAAAAGTCCATAACTCATTAACAAGCTATATAAATCGTTAGTTCGTCCACATTTGGAATATGCTGTTTCGGTATGGTCACCGAACCTCATTAAAGACATTGACAGACTGGAAAAAGTACAACGGCGAGCCACAAAGCTAATTCCAAATATAAAAAATAAATCATACGAAAATCGACTAAAACATATGAATATGTTTTCCCTAAAAAAGCGTAGACTCAGAGGTGACTTGATACAGATACAGATCTTTAAGATTTTAAAGGGAATTGACAACATCAAAAGTGACAAAATTTTCACATTGAATGAGAATCCGACAAGAAATAATGGTCTCAAACTGTCCGGAAATAGATTCAATTTGGAAGTAGGTAGAAACAACTTTGCCAACCGTGTAGTTAATGAATGGAATAAACTTCCTGCACAGGTAGTGCAATGTAGTTCAGTTCGAATCTTTAAGAATCATTTAGATAAGCACCTAAGCAAGATGCTGTAATGATTATAATTTATTTCATATAATTTGTTTTTGTTTTGTTATTATTTGTCTGTCTGATTTTCATTTATTATTAGTTATATGTCAATTTATTATTATTTACTATTTGCCTGTTTGTTTATTATTTAACTATACCTATGCATTTATTTATGTATTTTATTTGTTATTTACATTATTATAGTTTTTATTTATTATCTTATCATTATTATGATTTTTTCGCATCCGACCTAGATATGGACCAAAAGGTCTCCTGTCGGCATGCTCCGCCTTTGTAATCCTTTGTAACATATTCATAGTATCAGAAATACGTGTTTTCTATTCATAGAAATTGGCTTGGGGTATGTAACGCCTCCCCACACGATGCATATACGTTCTTTTCACTTTAACTCCTTTTATTCGATCACAATTTGACACTGATAGTTTGTACTTACGAATCCCTACATATATATCAAAGTTTGCCAAAACCTTTACATTGGATTACAATACAATAATAATCTACGTACACATAAGTAGCGTGGGGTTATTTATTTAACGCTCTCTATGGTGCGAGTGAAACATGTGAGATTTATGTCGCTAAACCTTCCAGCTACCTTTTAACTATTATTCCACACATGGTAATCTAACCTTCTATCCACCATTATTATCGTTGGGTGAAGGCAACTCTCGCCACAATCCCTTTCCTTCATATTTATTTTTATCGGGTTCTACTGCCGGATACATATGATTCTTGTGACTAGGCTCCTCGATTCTAGTGTTGTGTGTTAGAAATTCCCTATTCCATCTTTGTTCCTATATTTTCCAATATTTCACCAAGACATTTGAACCTACCTGCCAATGGGGTTTGTTTCGTTTTGTGGTGGAATATTCCTGTGTCCAAAAATCCTAAAAATGCTTCTCTACTGGAATCCTGAACTGGAGAGTAGGAATTTTTCTCCCTCACCAAAATTTAAGGTTCCTAATCGGTTCATACATACGAACTAGTCCTTATGACGTAATGGAGGGGTGGAGTGAGAGATGTCATTTCCCCAATCCTACGTATTATAAGTCACGTACACCTCAAAAAATGTAGAATAATGCCCTTAAATCCTTGGCCTTACAGTAAGATAATCCTGGGTCCTGGGATCGAATCTTCGCGACGGCCTGATTTGATCATGTGAAAAAAGGCCAACAACATATACTCGTATTAATTTTAGGCAAAGTTTGATGAGTGGAGGCAAATAGACAGTATTGCATGAGCATTGCAGTTTATATATTGATTGGATTCTTTATTTCTAATTCTTGGGCCTTTTGCCTAAAAACATTAAAGTGAAATGGTGTGATAGGGTTTTACAATATGTGAAGGATAATTGTATAGTTAGAGTAGGACAGTCAAGATCCTGACAGGTGGCTGAATATAAGAAAGAGCTTAGGTTGTTGTGATATGGTTCGGACAAGCCAGGGAAATTAAACTCACAATAAGGCTAAGGCACTCGGGTTTTTAATGAACTCTAAGCTCATGCAGGAAAGGTAATCTAAGAGCGAAGGGGAACTTGAAACTTGGAGAGGACTGCTGCTTGGAGAGGAGTGCTGCTTGAAGAGGAGTGTTGCTTGAAGAGGAGTGCTGCTTGGAGAGGAGTGCTGCTTGGAGAGGAGTACTGCTTGGAGGGGAGTGCTGCTTGGAGAGAGTACTGCTTGGAGAGGAGAACTGCTTGGAGATATCGTGTCCTGGAGTGAACGGACTTGTAGTGAGCGCTGAAACTATCAGTTGCTTTAAGAAAATGTTAGACAACTTTATAGATGGCGATGACAGGTGGTGATAGACATGGAAGTGTCTAGTGTAGGCCTTATGGTCTCTTGCAGTCTCTTTCATTATGTTCATATGTTCAATCAATCAAATCAGCCATCCTGAGCCCACTGCTGAACAAAGGCCTCCTTCATAGCATTCTATGATTCACACGACTGCGCCAACCTCTGCCACGTCACTCCTGCAAACTTCTCAATCTCGTCTCTCCACCTGTCTGGTCTCCCTCTTCCACGCTTCCCATTTCGCGGAGTCCACTCAGTAACACACTTGCTCCATCGCTCATCAGTCGTTCGCACTAACCTGCCCAATTCCATTTCCTCTCTTTCACTACCTCCACAATATCTTTCACTCTAGTTTGCTCTCTCACCCAACTTGCTCTCTCGGTCTCTCAGCATTATTCCCATCATTGATCTCTCCATTCTCCTCTGTGCAGTCCTTAGAATTGTTTTCATCGCCTTCGTTAGCTTCCAAGTCTTACACCCGTAGATTATTGCTCGCAGAATACATTGATTGTAAACTTTACGTTTCAAACATAAAGGAAGAGAGCCTCTCAGGATTTTATTATACTTAATAGACACTTTCCAACCAAATGTAACACGTTTTTTTTTATTTCATTGTCATAATCTTTTGTCACTTTCTACCTGGCCTAAATAATTATACTCTTCAACTTCTTCAAGACTCTCACCATCAATTATAATATCTTTACTTTGAACTTTCGTGTTGAACATTACTTTGGTTTTGGTCTTATTCATCTTTAAACCTATTTTGAGACTTTCTTTGTTCAGATCACTCAGCATATCTTGCAAGTCTTCTGCTCTTTCTGAAATGAGAATAATGTCATCCACAAATCTTAGGTGGTTCAAATATTCGTAATTAATCTTCAAATCTTTCTCTTATGGTAATTGTGGTTCAACAAATACAGTGGGAAAATCTGAGAACTTACTTGGTAGCGTTCTCAGACTAGTGGTCTGAAATTAATTGGAAGTAGAAGGCTTCTGTTGAGAAGACGTAAAAAGGTCCCTTGACGCCAGGTTTCAAGATAGGTGTATCAGGCTCCAGAGCTCTGGGTGATCTGAGTAGGCCGACGAAAGTAGCCGTATTCGGCGGGACTCTTACGTGTTCGAAAAGCTCGAAGCCACGGGTTAACTTTTACCTTAAGCAAATTCTCAAAGTTTCCCGATTTTTAAACCAAAATTACTTTATAGATTCAATAAATAAAAGGGAGGGGAGTTTAATCGTATCTTATTTAAAGTTACGAGAGGTGTGGTTCGAAGATTCGGAAAATGTTCCTGAATCGAAAGAAATGACTAATGCTTTGAGGGAAATCACCGAACTAAGGTAAACATTACGATTCCCAAACAACTATTACCACACTCTTCCCAACTCAACCTTCTGAAAACCTCTTCCAAGTAAGCTGTAAATAATTTGGATGAAATTGTATCGCCTTGCCGTACTCCTTTCTCGATCTTAATCTTCTTCACAGAGTGAAAGGCCTTCTCTTAATCTACAATAGCTAACCTCCAAATGGTCTAGATTAGAATATCCGCTCCTAAAGCCTGCCTGTTCTCTCGGTTGGTTTCCATCTAAAACTTGACTTAGTCTATTTGTAAGGATCTTGGAGAATACTTTATATACATTTGATAGCAAGCTAATCGGTCGATAGTTACTAAGGTTCTTCTGGTCTCCTTTTTTATGAAACAAAATCACTATAGCATTGCACCACGCATCAGGAACGCTTTCTTGACGCAAATACTGGGTGTACAACTGAGCTAACTTAATATGAACTTCTTTCCCTGCGTCTTTCAAGAAATCCATCGATATACCATCTTCCTCAGGTGCTTTTCCTCGTTTCATATTTTTTAGAGCAAATTCTACTTCTTTCTTTGTAATCTTTGGTACACTACTAACGACTACAGACGAATTTATTGACTCCTCGACGAGTAAAGCTCATGGTAAAATTCTTCTATTCCTTTTACCATTCTGTCCCTGCATTCAATGATTTCTCCATTTCTATCTTTCAAACATATCATTTGCTGTCTTCCTAAAGCATGTCTGCACTCGGTCCCTTTAATACTTTTACCTTTCCGAATAGTTTCCTCTATTTCATTCGTGTTTCTCTTTCTTTTCTCTGATCTCTGCCTTATGTTGATAAGCTTGTTTAGTTCTACTCTTTCTATTTCGTCTCTCCTGCTTTTAATTTGCATGGTCCTCCTTCTTTTAATAAGGTCAGTTGTACCCTTGGAGTATTTGTTTCGTTTAATACTTCAGTACTTCCTACTTTCTCTGCCGATTCTGTAATGATATTCACTATATTCAAATTCATATCGTCGACGGCGTCCTCGTCAGTTGTTAGAGCTTCGAATCTATTTCTAATTTCTAAATTAAATTTCTTATTATTATCCTCCTGAGCAAGGCTTATTCTCTTTCTTAAAACTAGTTAATTTCTCTCAGCTCTGAAATTGAATTAAGCCGTGCAACCTACCATTCAATGGTCACTACCTACGTTGACCTTATTTAAGAACGTAACATTGCAGACGTTCTTGCTCTCATCTTCTAATATAAAGTCTACTTCGTTCTATGTTGTTCCATTTGGACTTCTCCACATCCATTTACGACCTACACGATTGTGGAAGAAAGTGTACATTATGTTAATAGAGGATAAAGTCGTGTTCGGCATATTCATATTTGTTGTTTATCACACTTACCAAGGGGTTTCATTTTGAGTTACAAACCTTTATTTCGTTATATGAAGAAATAGAAATAATGGGTATAATTATCAGTTGTCATAATGTTCAAATTCTTTTTATGATATTTCAATTTTGTCGAGTGAAACACACACGACTCATAAAAATATGCAACTGCAAAGGGTATAATTTCCTTTGAACCCGTGCTGAAACATACTAGTGGGTCTTAGTTATTATGAACTCTGCAACTAGAGGAAAGGTAATTTGTAATGGGAATTTCATTATTTTGTGTATTTATAGGTTTTGTTTTTCATATTCACTACTGTGATACAATATTGTGCAGCTAAGCTACTGTTTCACACAGCAGTAACAGAATCATCTCGACTCGAGCTAGATTTAGAGTTTTAGAATAGGAAACTATAATAACAAATTGAGATATTGTTATTGTAGTAATGCAACAATTCATTCCTAAGACTATAGTATCAAGACAGTCACATGTTTCTAGATAAGAAGGTATTACTCCAAAAGTCCTCAAACTTGCCTTGGGCCCTTGGCCCATACACAAAACAGCCTTTTCTACCTGAGCATGTTAATTAGGTACGGGCACAAAAAAAAAAAAAAAAAAAAAAATCTTGTCGCTAATGAAATAACATTCCATTGAAAATAAAACGCCTTTTAACTTAAAAAAAAGTTGAAATACTGTAGCTTGAAAAATAAGGGAGATACGATTTTTTAATTACTTTTCTACTCTGATTTTTGGCTAGATTTTATCATACTGAGACTCTCCTATGTGAGAATTAAGGGTGGTAATTTGTAAAGATTTTAGTAAAGAAATACACATTTAATACTTGGATTTTATGGGTCAACAAATCACCTGAGTATGTCAAAAACAATGTGGAACATCTCTACCATACCAAATTTGCCTTTTTATGGCAATTATTATTATGATCTATCAAATTGTCAATTTAGAGATGATCATGATCATCAGTAAAACCCAAACTGCTGCTCCAATTGGTATATAACTTGGCATGTGAAGGTTTTATCTGTTAACATATCACCTGAGCATGTCAAAAATAATGTAGGACCTTCCTTTTATACTATTCTTACTAACACCTTTCATGTTGTCATGGGAACTATTTTCAGTTTAGAGATAATCATCCATAAAACTCAAACCCCTGGCCCAAATGACATGCAACTTGGCATAATATGAAGGTTTTATGGGTCAACAAATCACCTGAGCATGTCAAAAACAGTGCAGGACCTTCCTTTTATAGTACTAACAACTATCATGTTGCCATGGCAACTATTATCAATTTAGAGATAGTCATCAATAAAATCCAAACTGCAGCCCCAGTTGATGTGCAATTTGGCATGTGAAAGTTTTATGGATAAAAAAAATCACCTGAGCATGTAAAAAACATACACCCAATCCCATGTATTTGTAAGTTTAGTATATTCATTATTATTTTTTTATAATTATTTCTTATAGTATAGGTGCCTTCACTTTGTCCTGCATGTGATAGCTTGTATTTTGCCATAAATTTACACTGATAACTAAACAGGCATTTCAAGAAAGACCACCAAACTCAGTACTCCAACAACAATCCCCAGAAGTTCCACAGAGAAAACCCTTCTACACTTGATGAGAATCACACTAGCTCGACTGTGATTAGGGTACCATCTGTCATTAAAACTGTACCAACACCAAATAGGCCTGGCCATTGATGCAAACTCCCCCAGGTGCAGCTACCACACACAAGACACAAGACACTTCATATCACAATGCCCCACAATCTCAATATTCAGACAGCAACACAATATCTTTTTTCTAAGTGACTCATGGGCTTGCCTGGAGGCTGTTGCTGGTTCTTCTACAAGAGAGACCAGGGGCAGTAGATTGATTGACTAAGCTTTTATTTTTTGTTGGCAGCAGTTTTGTGTGGAGGCTAAATTAATATATATATATATATATATATATATATATATATATATATATATATCTCATAGGAAAAACATTAAAATCTCTGTATGCAAAGTTAGAAAAATAAATGAATATTTTCATATTGTATTATTTTGATACTTAAGTATTTTATTTTTGGTGTCATTTCTCACCGGTAATATCTTGGGACAAAGGGATGGGGCAGAGGGTCATCTCTATATTTCAATTGCATTAGTTTAACCATATTGCAGCAAGGTCTACAAAGAGAATAAAGGAGAGAGTTCTTGTCTACCTGGACATCAGAAAGAACTTGTCATGAACAGAGTGGTTGCCAAGAGTGTCATTAAGTGGAAATCCATAGCTCCACATAAGTCAACAACAGTCCATGGGATGTTTCAAAGATATCTTAAGACTGTTTTCTCACTTATGATTCACCATGATCTTGTGTCATGTATTGGGCTCATGATTGACAGTTATTACCCTCCCAGATAAGAGCTCATAGTACATAGCCTGAATTATAGCTAATGCTATGACCTTACACACACTGCCCCAACTCAGCCCACCAGAGTTGGGGTGCCAGCTTGTAATGTTGTGATGCTTTTCAGCCCAGAGCAGGGACTGAATTCAAAGTGCTGAGTTAAGTGGTGAAAATATTACCATTACACCACCAAGCCAGCAGTGTGTGGGTCTATTTTTTGTCAGCTAGTAGGAGGGGAGGAGCTAACACTTATGAAAAAGTAAAAGAAAAATAAGAGTTGATTGATCTTTTGAGCCCAGTTCAAAGACTGAATACCACTACTTTAGGGCTTCATCAACAAATGGAGGTGAGGGTGTTGATTTTGAAGGTGGGTAGTGGAAAGAAAGTGCTCTCTAGCATCTATCTTGCAAGACCACCACATGTAGGTACTTATTGTTGGTCCCAGTATGTGTACTTGAAAGTGCTCTCTAGCATCTATCTTGCAAGACCACCACATGTAGGTACTTATTGTTGGTCCCAGTATGTGTACTTCTTAAGCCTATGGGAACTCCAGATATAGGACATGCCTTCAAAATTGTACATTTTGACTGAATCATGTTGTTTGTTGACAGGTTCTACATGTGTTTAAGGCACTTCATCGGACTCGACAGAGGGTCTTTCAAGATGATATTCAAGCGCTCTCAGGTAAGCAAGGAAATGAAGATGAACATTTATCATTTTTCTGAGTGACTTGTCAAAGGATATATATATGTATATATATATATATATATATATATAAATATATAATATATGTATATATGTATATATATATATGTATACATATATATATATGTATATATATATATATGTATATATATATGTATATATATATATGTATATATATATATGTATATATATATATATGTATATATATATATGTATATGTATATATATGTATATATATATATATGTATATATATATATATGTATATATATATATATATGTATATATATATATGTATATATATATATATATGTATATATATATATATATATATGTATATATATATATATATATATGTATATATATATATATATATATATATATATATATATGTATTACACACACACAATACGACTAGGTAAATACACATACACTGTACTCACTCATTATTGATGGGAATTTTCCATGTATTAGCTGTTTAGTATTTCTAAAGTAGGCAAAGTCCAATTCACTCTACCATACCATATATTTGTATCACATGCACCTGAGCTTGCCTAGTTTGTATTCTTGCCACTATAGTAAATGTAATCTAACATGACCTGGACATGGTGGTCTGTCTCACTGTTATTCTGTACATTATCTATTTATAGTATATATATATATATACACACATGGAATAGGAAGACTAATGTACAACAAAACAAATTTTGAGAAACTCAAAAAATTCTTTCAAAACGTATTCCTAAATGAAGAAACAGGGATGGAAGAGAAATGGAATATACTAAAAAAAATTTACAATGAGGGAGTAAATGAATATGTACCACAAAAAAAGGAAAGTATGTATATAAAAAGCTGGTACAACAAAAGATGTAGTGAGGCCAAGGATAAAAGAGACAAAGCTTGGAAGAAATGGAAAAAGAGCCAAGAAAACAAGGAAATGGCAAATGTACATCAAACTAAGTAATGAGTATGCAAAAATATGCAGACATGAAAAGAGAAACTATGAAAAAAAAAAAGAAAAATGCAAGGAAGAACCCAAACTATTTTACAGGTATGTAAATGGCAAACTGAAGAATAAACAAGAAATAGAAAAACTGCGCCAAGGTAAACATGAATATACAGAAGAACTGGAAATGGCTGAAATTATGAACAACCATTTCAAATCAGTATTCACAATAGAAAACTTACCTAACTGTGAGGAAATAGAGAGAGATCCCCCTCAATGAAAGAAATAATTGTGACACTGAAGGAAATCAGCGACCAAATAAAAAATCCTTGACGTTAGAAAATCACATTGTCCAGAAGGAATTGCAAATTGGATACTGAAAGAATGCATGGAAGAATTAACAGAAAAAATATACAATATAATTAAATTCTCACTTAAAGAAGGAAAAGTGCCACAGAACTGGAAGAAGGCAAACATTGTACCAATTTATAAGGGAGGAAACAAGGAAGACCCATCAAATTACAGACCGGTCTCCCTGACAAGCACAGTAGCAAAAATTTGCGAAAAGGTCGTCAAAAATAGATGGGTTAAACATTTGGAAGAAAAAACTATACTGAATCCAAATAAATTTGGATTCAGACAAGGAAGATCATGTACAACAAACTTGATCTGCTTCTACTCAAGATTGATAGACATAATACAAGAGAGGTTGGTTGGGGAGACTGCCTTTCTGGACCTACAAAAGGCATTTGATAAGGTACCACACAATAAACTGTTGAGGAAAATTACTGGAATGGATGAAAGACTTCCTGACTGGGAGGGGGAAAATGAGAGTAGTAATTAGAGACAAATTCTCAAATTGGGAAGAAATGATAATTGGTGTCCCGCAGGGATCAGAACTGGCCCTGATCATGTTTGGTATATACATAAATGACATGGATGAAGGAGTAGAGTGTTATATGAATTTCTTTGCAGACAATGCAAAAATACTGTACTAAAGAAAGTAAAAACTGAGGAAGATTGCAACTCATTACAACAAGACTTGTACAAGATCTGGAAATGGACTCAAAAGTGGGAAGTGAAATTCGATATCAAGAAATGTGGTATAATGGAATTTGGAAAAAGTAAAAACAGAATATCGAGAGTTTATAAAATTGGTGAAGAAGAGGTAAAAAAGTAAACTCGGAAAAAGACCTTGGAGTGATGATCAACAAAGACATGACACCGGATAAGCATATAAATAAAATAGTCGGAGAAACCTACAATTTATTGAGGTCAATAAAAGTGGCATTAGCCTATTTGGACGAGGAAATTATAATTTTTTTAACTATACTAACAAGACCAAAACTCGAGTATGCAGCAACACTATGGACACCCAGTACCAAAAAGAATATAAAAAGAATTAGAAAGAATACAAAGAGCAACATCAAAACTGGCACGAACTCTTTCCAAAATGACATATGAACAAAGACTGTCCAAATTAGAATTATCAACTCTGGAACAAAGAAGGGAAAGAGGAGACTTACTATCTATAGAATTGTGAAGGGAATGAAAATCATAGATAAGAATGACTTGTTGAAATGGGACAATGGAAAAACAAGAGGACATGAAAAGAAACTAAAAAAAGATAATTACAGAAGAGATCTGAAAAAAAAAGATAGCTTCCCACACAGAGTGATAGATACTTGGAACAAATTAGACAAAGAAACAGTGTGTGGAAACACTATTCAAGATTTTTAGAAAAAACTTGATGCTGAGAGATTCAAAGACAGGTCACCACGAGCATAGCTCCCTTCCCGTATAATACATCTACGGTAGGTAAATACAACTATGTAAATACACATACAGGGATTTCTCGATTTATGTGAGGGATACATTCCTGAATGGATCGTGTAATGTAAAAATTGCATAAAGTGAACATTATTACTGAACTAAACTGTACAGTACATACCAAGTCTGGAGTATTGCATTCAGCTGACATCAAGTTGAAGGATATGAGTTTTGGGATATCAAACAAATTTATAAAGAAGTTAAGTTTTACTATAGCTTATGTGTACATATGTATATTAAGGTGTACCATTACGTAACTTTGTATTATCTTAGTCACTGGGTAGCTCTGCCTCTGACTTTGCCTTTGCCTCATGCTCACTGGACTGTCCTGCCTCTGACTCCGCCTCTGCCTCATGCTCATGCAAGAATGCTGTTATAGATTGTTGTTTCTTTTTTTGTTGCTTTTCCTTCAGCAATACTTTATAGCAGACCATTTTGCTCATCACTGGTAACTGCAGTGCTTCTCTCCACATGATAAAAACTGTGGTAAGGCACTGAGAGAGGAGAGTGGAGAGAGATGTTAACACTAATGATGCACTGGTAACAATGAGCTTGAAGCACCATGCGAAGGGACAGTGTGTTGGCAGTACACATAGGGAACACCTGGTGACACCTGGTGGCCACATCATGGAATTAAACCAGCTATGAAAAAGACATGATAAACAAATGTAAGAATCAACCTAAATTATTCTACAGATATGTAAATGGTAAATTAAAAAATAAACAGGAAATAGTGAAACTATGTCAAGAGAATATGGAATATATAGAAAATATAGAAATGGCTGAAATTATGAACAGACATTTAAAATCTGTATTCACAGATGAAAATACAATTGGGATGAAGGAAAGGGAGAAACATCTCCCCAATGAAAGAAACAATTGTGACACAGAAAGAAATAAAGGACCAAATAATGAACCTTGATGTATTTGCTATCATCAAGACACCAATACAAGACACCAGTTGCAAAGAGTGACCATATACTACTTGAGTTAGAACTAAAGGAGGAAATATATATAGAGGGAAATGAGAAGCACAGAAAAGGAAGACTAATGTATAGTAAAATGGAATTTGAGAAACTGAAGAATTTTTTTCTTTAAAGTAAGGTGGGAAAAATTCTACAATGAAGAAATGCAAGTGGAAGAAAAATGGATGTTTTGACGAAAATCCATAAAGGAGTGGATAAATATGTCCTAAAGCAGAAACAGGAAAAGGTGTATATTAAGTGTTGGTCAGAAGGTGCAGTGAAGCAAAAGATAGAAGGGATAAAGCTCGGGAAAGATGGAGAAAAGACAAAAAAAACTAGAAAGTGGCAAATATATACAGTATTAATCAAAGGAATGAATATGTAAAAATATGTAGGGAAGAAAAAAGAAACTCTGAAAAAGACATAATAGAAAAATGTAAGGATCAGCCAAAACTATTCTATAGATATGTAAATGGTAAATTAAAAAACAAATGGGAAATTGTGAAATTATGCCAAGGGAATTTGGAATACACATGGTTGAAGTCATGAGCAAACACTTCAAGTCTGTTTTCACTAGAGAAAATGTACAACATCGGGATGAAGGGAGGGAAGTGAAATTCCCCCACGAGGGAAATAATAGTAATGCAGTAAGAAATAATTGACCAAATAATGAACCTTGATGTCAGGAAATCACATGGCTCAGATGGAATTGGAAACGGGATATTAAAAGAATGTAAAGAAGAACTAATAGACAAAATATATAACATAATAAGTTGCTCACTCAAAGAAGAAAAAATACCAGAAGACTAGAAAAATGTAGATATTGTACCAATTTATAAAGGAGGAAATAAGGAAGACCCAACAAATTACAGGCTAGCTTCCCTTACAAGCACGGTAGCCAAAATTTGTGAAAAATTGATAAAAAGTAGAAGATAAAACATCTGGAGAACAATATACTAAATCTGAGACAATTCAGATTTAGATAGGGAAGATCTATTTTTAGTCAAGACTTCTAGATATAATACAGGAAAGGGATGGATGGGTTGATTGTGCTTTCCTAGATTTACAGAAAGCTTTTGATAAAGTCCTACCTAAAAAACTGTTAAGCAAACTAGAAACCATAGGCGGAATATAAGGTAAACTATTGAAATGGAGGATTTTTTGCATGGAAGAAAAATAAGGGTACAGTGCTCAGAGATAAGAGTTCTACTACATGGGAAGAGGTGATTAGTGGAGTCCCACAAGGATCAGTATTGGCACCAATATTGTTTGCTATTTATGTAAATGACATGGATGAGGGTGTGGAATGTTACATGAGCCTCTTTGCAGATGACGCAAAACTGTTAAAGAAAGTGCACACACTGTGACTCACTGTAGAGAGATCTGAACAGGGTTTGGGAATGGAGTCAGAAGTGGGAAGTGGACTTCAACATTAAGGAATGTAGCATAATGGAATTTGGAAAAAGTAAAAAAAGGATAATAGGGCAATATAAAATTGGTGCAAAAAAAGTAAAAAAAGTGGGATCTGAAAAAGACCTGGGAGTAATCATCACAAAGGATGTCCTCCCCTGACAAACATATGAACAAAATTGTCGGCGAAACCTATAACTTGCTAAGATCAATAAAAGTGGCTTTTACTTACTTGGATGAAGAAATGGTAAAAAAATACTAGTCACACTAATAAGGCCAAAATTGGAGTATGCAGCAACACTATGGTCACCCAGTACTAAAAAGACTATAAGGAAAATTGAGAGAATCCAGAGAGTAACTACAAAGATGGCCCCAACCCTATCCAAACTGTCATATGAAGAGAGATTGTCAAAATTAGAATTACTGACTGGAATAAAGAAGAGAAAGAGGTGACTTGTTGACCATCCACAGAATTATGAGAGGTATTGAAGTCCTTGATAGAGAAGGCTTACTAATTTGGGATAAGAGAAACACAAGAGGACATGGAAGGAAGCTCAAAAAGGACAGTTTTAGAAGAGACCTGAAAAAGAACAGCTTTCCCCACAGAGTGGTGGATGTATAGAACATACTAGACGAAATAATAGTGTGTACAAAAACAATACATATATACATACATATACCAAAGGCTTTTTCCCCCTTACATGGGAAATAGCCAAAAAACAAAGGCATAGAAACCATTCCCACCCATTCCATCCACTGGGATGGTCAACAAAAACAATACACGAATATAAGAGCAAATTAGATATGGTGAGATACAGAGGCAGGACCCTATGAGCATAGCTCCCCTTCCCATAAGATACAACTAGGTAAATATACAGAAATGGCTGAAGTCATGAGCAAACATTTCAAGTCAGTTTTCACTAGAGAAAATGAACTTTGCAGATGATGCAAAAATACTAAAGGAAGTATGGAAAGAAACTGTGAATCGCTACAGAGAGACCTGGACAAGGTCTGTGAATGGAGTCAAAAGTGGGAAGTGAACTTCAACATTAAGAAATGTAGTATAATGGAATTTGGAAAAAGTAAAAAAAAAAGAATATTAGGACAATATAAAATAGGTACAAAGGAAGCAAAGAAAGTTACATACATACATACATATACCAAGGCTTTTTCCCCCTTCCAAGGGAGGTAGCCAAAAAGGGAAAGGCACAAAAACACTCCCACCCATTTCATCCCTAAATACACTCCACACCCCTCCCACCCTTCCTCTCATCTGAGCACCTCCTGGATGACGGGTCATCCCTGCACCCTGCCCACCGCCCTGGGTCAGAAAGCAGTGTCGCAAGACACAGTACATCCACAGCAAGGCCGCTTCATTAAATCGGCGACCCCCCCTCTCCGTCCCCCTTTGCATATAAGGCGAGGACGGGGAGAAAATCCCTTCGGGCTGCGTCAAAATTTACTCACACATACTACCCCACCCCCCACCCCCCTGCCCATTCCTCCTCATGCAGTCACAACATCATCCATATACAACCATTCTCCACTCACCTCTGTCTTCCGTCCTCTCCCTTCCTTCCTCAACAGACATTCCCCTCTTCCCCAAAGCCCCCTTCACCCCATCCATCCACCTCATCCTAGGACGTCCCCTCATGTTCACTCCCTCCACATCTGCCTTCCATACCTCTTTTACTAGTCTTTCTTCACTCATTCTTTCCATGTGTCCAAAACCATCCTAATATTCTTTCATCAACCCTATCTCCCAAATCCTTTTTCACCCCTGTTCTCCTCCTCACCTCCTCATTTCTCACTCTATCTAGCCTAGTAACCCCCACCATACTTCTCAGACACCTCATCTCAAACACATTCAAACTCCTTCTCTCTTCTTCTCTTATGTTCCACGTTTCTGCCCCATACAGTGCTGTTGGCACAATCACTCCTTCATACAGTCTCCTCTTCGCATCCATTCCCAAATGTCTATTTCTCATTACACTCTTTAAAACACCAAGGCATTTACTCGCTTCTCTCAATCTACATTCTACCCTCCACCTTCACTCCACCTTTTCCTGCTACACTTGCACCCAAGTATCTAAAACTATCCACTTCCTCCAGTCGCTCTCCCTTAATGCTCACTTCCAGTCTACTGCCACTTTCACCCCTTGTACATCTCATCACCTTACTTTTACCCACATTTATCTTTAGCTTTCTTCTATCACATACTCTCCCAAACTCTGCCACCAGCTTCCTCAATCCCTCCTCTGACCCTGCCACAAGCGCAGTGTCGTCCGCAAACAAAGAAAGTTAGTTCTGAAAAGGACCTAGGAGTATTTATCACCCAAGTCATGTCACCAGACAAGCATATAAACAAAATAGTCTGAGAAACCTACAATTTACTAAGATCAATAAAAGTGGCTTTTAATTACTTGGATGAGGAAATGGTAAAAGAATACTAGTCACACTGGTAAGACCAAGATTGGAGTATACTGTGATACTATGGACACTCAGTAAAAAAAAAAGTATAAAGAAAATAGAAAGAATCCAAAGAGCAATGCCAAAGATGGCCCCAACATTTTAAAATTGACATACGAGCAAAGATTGTTTAAACTGGAACTACCAACACTGCAACAAAGAAGAGAAAGAGGTGATCTATTGGCCATTTACAGAATCATGAAAGGCATGGAAGTCCTTGACAGAAAAGACTTATTAAAGTGTGACAAGAGAAAAACAAGGGAACATGAAAAGAAACTCAAAAAGGATAGTTATAGAAGATATCTGAAAGAAAAAAAAACAGTTTTACACACAGTGGTGGATGTTTGGAACAAATTGGACAAAACAATAGTGTGCAAACACCATACAAAAATTTAAGAACAAACTAAATGTTGCGAGATGCAAAAACAGGTTACTATGAGCATAGCTCCCCTTCCCATATAATACAACTAGTTACAAGTAGGTAAATACACACACACCCAATGATGGTGGAGCATTGAATCATTATGTAAACATATACCCAGAACCATCTCAGTGCAAGACTGAAGCATAATGTGAGCTTCAAGTCGCTTTGGGGCATGAAATTATTTCTTTTAGACAATGGTGATGAGAGACATTTTTCTGAACTCAATGGGTATGAAAAAAGACTTGTTAGTAGGATTATAGACATAGAGCGGGTGATGAGACTTATGAACGAATCACAGAAGCAAGAGACTAATGATTTATGGAGGGCAAATCAAGAAAAAGAAGGAAGTGACTTAAAAAAGTAAATACTGAAATAAAAGAAGAGGTAAGTGAACTAAAAAAAGAAATGGCCGAGTTAAAATGTGAAAATGAAAGGTTGAAAAATAATGATAACACAAATAGTGAGAACATAAAGAAAAAGGTAAATGAACAGATCAAAGGAATGACTGTAAAAACTGGCAAAAAAACACAGGAGAGGATGATTACAACAACTCAGGAATGAATGGAAGAAAGACAAAGAAAAAGATAAGGTAATTTTTAAAGAAATAGTTCATCAACAAAGGCAGGAGAATGGCAAAGATGCAGTTTTTATGGTAATTAAAGAAAATCTAGTAAGAGATACAGTAGACAAAAAAAAAGTGTATAGTAGTATATGGTCTAAATGAAAAATATAACCTAAATTGGTCCCTGAGAGATTTAGAGAAAGAATTGACAAGAAAAGTTCTAAAAGTAGAAGATGAATAGCAAGAAATAGAAAAAGAAATAGAGGAAGTGCACAGAATGGGTAAATATGAATATGCAGAAGGAAAAAATCTATCCCTTAAGATCAAATTAAGGTCACAAATGGCAGTGGAAGCAATTTGAGCAAAAACTGGAAAATTAGCAGGAAGCAAACACTACAAAAGTATATGGATAAAGAGACATGAATGATGAGGAAAGAGAAATAAATAAAACATTAAGAAGTGAAGCTAAAAAAAACAAAAACAAGAAAAGAACGGAAACCAAGAGATCACAGTTTTATTGGAAATTGTTAGACATGAGACTGAAAAAATGGTATATTCAAGGAAAAAGAAATTAAAGGTTCAGAGAATGCGATGGAGGGAGTAGAAAACTAAAACTAGTTTATACTAATATAGATGGATTAATCTCAGGATCAAATGAACTAAATGATTACTTGTCACAAGAAGAACAAGACATAATGGGAATAGTGAAGACAAAATTAAGGTATCCACTATTACCAGTGTTAGACATGGATTATATAATCACTGGCGTATAACAGGGATATGTTGTTGCTTTTTTCAAGAGCAGATTTAACATTGATTATGATTACATGAAAGAAACAATTTTATTTTCATTGATTATTCTGCTAAGTTTATTGTAATTGTTAAAATAACACTATTGACTACCTGTATCCTTAAAAGTGGTAAAATGTTTTCATCTTTTTTGCAGCTGCAAGAAACAAAATCAATGAAGAATTTGCCAAAAACAAGAATATAACTTCTGAGAAGAGTATTGAAGAGGTAAATGATGGGATATATGTGGCACTTAAAATTTCTGTGTATATAATTTGTGTTATTTTCATGTCATATATTGTCATGTTTCTCTCTTTCTCCTCCTTCTCCAGTAAGTGTACTGCAGTTTCATGTTTATTTCTATTACAGCTGGTTTTATATGGACATCAGGTAGAAGAAATTCTTCGTACAAATGTTATACAGACTGTCAAAAAGGAGGAGGGACATTACCGTAAGTTATTGAATTATTGTTTATTATTATTATTGAATTAAGCCTTTTAATAATGTAATTTTATCTATACTAAGAGGCCCCTTCCCTCTTATAAGGAAAGTGGTTTAACAAGGCATGCACCCACCCTCACCCATCCCACTCCTACTGTTAATGATTACCTTATCCCATTATGAAAGGATCATGTCATTACTGACAAAAATTAACATTAATTGATTCATTTACCTTTCAGACTGTACACTTTCATTCTGTACTTATTCACTCTCATTAGTACATTGTTAAAAACATGTAACTAGCAATACTCTTCTTGTGTTATATATTATAAGTACATACATATTTTATTATACTGCAGCTGTCCCTCTGTTATGCTGTCCCCCAACCCCTTGTTACTGACCTGTACCATTTCTCTGTATATTCATTTCCTTTTTTCGCCTACCCTGTGGTGGGGAAAAGAATACTGCCACCAAGCTTCCCACTTGAGTCGTATGAGGTGACAAAAATGGGATGGGGGATAGGACTAGGAATCCTGCTACCTGTAGCCCCACTGGGGACATTCCTACATACATACATATACCAAAGGCTTTTTCCCCCTACACAGGGGGTAGCCAGAAAGAAAGAAAAAGTCATAGAAACCACTCCCACCCATTCCATTTCTTATATATTCCACTCCCCTCCACCTTCCTCCCTCCCTCCCTCTTATCTTGGCACCTCCTGGATGATGGGTCATCCCTGCATCCTGTCCACTGCCCTGGGTCAGAGCAGTGTCGCAAGACACAGCACATCCACAGCAAGGCTGCTTCATATATTTGGCGACCCCCCTCTCCGTCCCTCCATGCAGAAAAGAAGACGGGGAGAAATCCCTTTGTGCTGCGTCAAGTTTTTTTTCTCATACTTCCTCACCCCCCATCCGCCCCTTGGGGCTAGGGGGTGTAGTATAGAATATAGCCCCCGCCACGTCGGCTGCGTGTCGTAAGAGGCGACTAATGCCGATCCCCAGGCGGGGCTCTTGTTTCCCCGCACAGGGCTTCCTCTTAAACTTCCTTTTCCACTCCTCTCTTCTCTTCTGCTTGCTGTTCCCTCCCTCCGACCTAATTTTCAGCTGCCCCTCTCAGTAGCGGCAAAAGAAAGCCCTATGGCGATGGCTAGTGACGATGGGGGCAGGAGAAGGTGATCTCTGGAAGCCTCTAGTCACGAACTACACATAGGCGGTGTGGGCAAGATAAATCGCTCTCGTATTGGGATCGAGGCAACAGCGCGGTTCGGTAGCTACCCACATGACTGAGCAGCCCTACTCAGGATCCACTCTGCTTACCCCGCATGGGGAGGGGGCTAGAAAAGGTGCCCCAAACATAGTTTGCCTCATAACCACCTGACTGGGGAACTGCCCCCAGTAAGGTCACCCTCACTGCGGTCAAGACAAACCCTTAAGAGAAAACTCTCCTAACGCTGATGACCTATGCATGACCAAGGATATGAGCAAGGCCTCTACTGGTTCTAGAGATGAAAGTCCACAGTCTTTCATCACACTGGAACCCTATTCCGCTAAACCACAGCAGAAAAATAAAAATAAAGAAAAGTCTTTCCCCCCTCTAACTAATCCACGAGGACAATTGGAAGTTTTGCCTGGGATTTTTTAGTCCCATTATAAAAAATATTCAACTTTATCCATGCCTAATGACCACCCCATTGACTCTTTAGACATTTTTGACCTCCCTTACAAGGGAGGTAGCCAAAGTTCAAAGGCATAAATTCACTCCCACCCATTTCATCCCCACATACTCCACTCCCATTCACCACCCCTCCCTCCCCCTTTTCTTGGCTCCTCCTGGATGATGGGTTATCCCTGCATCTCACCCACTGCCCTGGGACAGAAGTAATGTAGCAAGACACAGCACATCCACAGCAAAGCTGCTTCATTTGATCAGTGATCACCCCTCTCTGTCCCCTCATGCAGAAAAAAAGAAGGCTGGGAAAAATCCTTTTGGGCTGCAACAAAATATCATTCACACATACTCCTTCACCCCCTTCCATGCATCACAGAATCATCCATACACAACCATTCTCCAGTTGCCCCTATCTTCTGTTTTCTCCCCTCCTCAACAGACGTTCCCCTCTTTCCCAGTGCCCCTTTTACCCCATTCATCCTTCATGTTCACTCCTTCCACCTCTGCCTTCCACACCTTTTTTACTAATCTTTCTTCACTCATTCTTTCCATGTGTCCAAACCATCCCAATACTCTTTCATCAACCCTATCTCCCGACTCCCTTTCCATCACTGCTCTCCTCACCTCTTTGTTTCTCATTCTATTCAGCCTAGTAACCCCTACCATACTTCTCAGGCATTTCATCTCAAACACATTTAAACACATTGAATTTCCTTTAAATAATTTCATACATATACCAAAATGCCCTTTCCCCATTAGAAAAGGGGTGGCCAAATTGAAGCATACACCAACCTTACACCCATCCAAAAACTCATTCATTTTCTCTCCCATATTAACTGGAATAATCTGTAAAGTGCAACATACATCATATGATGAACAGTGTGTAATTGCAACATACATCATATAATGTGAAGGTTTTTCTTAAACTTGGCACTTTATGTTTCACTCCCATATGTCTTAAAATGAAGTTTGGTAAATCAGTGTGAACGAGTCCACGCACTAGACCTACCCACCCATGCATCCTTTGTTCTCCATGGACATCATGGAAGGGGCAGGTCAGTCACCTCCATGTGACCCACAACCCTCTACTTCTTGTGTCGTACGACATAAGATAGCTTACACACAAAAAAAAAAAAAAACATTCATATGAAAAAGAAACAATTGGTGAACAATTGAAGCAGCATTGGTAAGGAACAAAGTGTGAAAAAGTAGTTGAAAAGTTCCCTGTTGCTTACCCATGCATGACCACCACTCAATGCTAACTTGAAGTGACAAAATGTGCAACTTCACTACATCAAACCTGAACTAAAGGAAAGAATGAACTATATTTGGTTTTCCTATACTTTTCCATGGAATATTTAATTTTATAACTGTAAAACTTTCTTTTGAGAACTTTTCTTTTAACCCTGGACAATTGTGCACCATGGGTATGATCAGTGAAACCATATTGTGCAGTTATCAGGTTAAGGGTCATCCCTTTCCCTGCCACATTGCTTGAGCCAGTTGGAATGCAGCAAGATAGAACATCTTCACAGCAGAACCTTACAGCTGAAACTGGTTTACCTCTCCCCCCACCTCATCTACTTGAGAAATTTATGGAAGAGACAAAAAGAAACTCCTTCAGGCCATATAATTTCCTCACCACTCCCCATTCACATCTATCTTTTGCCCTTTCCCATCCCTGCTTGACAGACATTCCTCTTGCATCAAATGCCTCCTTAATCCTGTCCATCCAACTCATCCTTGGTCTTCCCCTGGGGTTCCATTCATCCAGTTTTGCTTCCCACATTTTTTGATAATTTTTTTCACCCATTCATTCCATATAGCCAAATCATCCCAACATTCTTTGATTCACCCTATCTACCAGTTAATGTGGGAAGGACTATGAATATAGGGAATTTATATCATATATACATAAGAGAAGGAAAGGTTAAGTGTGTTTGAGATGAAATGCTTGAAAAGTATGGCAGGGGTTACTAGGCTGGATAGAGTGAGAAACGAAGAGGTGAGGAGGAGAGCAGGGGTGGAAAGGGAATTGGGAGATAGGGCTGATAAAAGAGTATTGGGATGGTTTGGACACATGGAAAGAATGAGTGAAGAAAGATTAATAAAAGAAGTGTGGAAAGCAGAGGTAGATGGAGTGAAGATAAGGGGGTGACCAAGGATGAGATGGATGGATGGGGTAAAAGGGGCATTGGGAAAGAGGGGAATGTCTGTTGAGAAAGGAAAGGAGAAGAGAGTAGATAGGGGTGAATGGAGAAAGGTTGTGTATGGATGATGATGTGATGCATGGGAGTGAGTGGGGGATGGGGGTGAGGGAGTATGTGTGAATGATATTTTGACACAGCCCAAAGGGATTTCTCCTTGTCTTTTTTCTGCATGGAGGGATGGGGAGGGAAGGTTGCTGATTAAATGAAGCTGCCTCACTGTGGCTGTGCTGGGTTTTGCTACATTGCTTCTGACCCAGGGCAGTAGGTGAGATGCAGGGACCTGTCATCCAGGAGGAGCCAAGAAAAGAGGGAGGGAGGGTGGTGAATGGGAGTGGAGTATATGGGGATGAAATGTGTGGGAGTGGATTTATGCCTTTGATTTTTGCTTCCTCCATTGTAAGGGGGAAAAAGCCATTGGTATATGTATGTATGTGTATATTTTGATTATAATAATGATGTCATTGCAGAGGCTGTAATTCGTGAAGATACGGCTAAGATGGATGCGAGTCCATACACCCCCATGCCAGACCACATGATTGGACCTTTTAAAAGAAAGAAGACCAAATGTAGCAATTCAGAGTAGATTGTAAATGCTAGATCATCATAAATTTTCATTCCTTCTTATCATAAATAGTAAGTATACTAAATCTTTATATCTACAGTATTTGTGTTGTATTAGTGACATTGTAAACTTAAGGCAGTTGATAAGGGGTGGGGGTCACCATATAATGAAGTGGTTGGGGTGAACTGACTCCAGCTGTCAGGTCCTGTTATTGAAATGCTGTTGTGCTGAATTCCGTTTGACCCAAGCAGTGTGGCAGGGGATTGGGATGACCCTTCAACCATTAGGTGCTAGGGTGGGAGGAATGACAAATGCATTTGGATGATTGTGGGATGGGTATAGAGTTAGTGTATGCTTTGACCAAGCCACTCCTCCTCCTCCCCCTCCCTCCTCTTCCTCCTCCTCCTCCCTCCTCTTCCTCCTCCTCCTCCTCTTCTTCCTCCTCCCCCTCTTCCTCCTCTTCCTCCTCCTCCTCCTCCTCTTGATACTCTAGGCTGGTGTGTCAGCTACCATGGTCTGGAATTTTTAGTCAAAGATACTTGAAGCAACAATTAAGTGATTAGTGTTTTGTCACAAATCAGATTTGCTCTTATTAGATTGAAAGTTGAAAGTTAAATTCAGCATAATTTTAATCCTATGGGGTAAACATCTTAACTATGGGTTAGTACTAAGGAATCTTTGCTTGTTAAATAGACCTTTCCTCATAAACAGAATTCACCTGTTTATTATTTTTTTACTGTATGCCTTCCCCGATTCACACTTAGGTTGATGACATTACTCTATGTTTTTATATCATTCTCTAGACATCTGTATCGATAATCTCTGTTGTTTGAGAAAGATTACTGGAGAACACCAGATTACAGACCTTTCTCTAATATCTGATTGTGGCAGATAAAAACTAGTGTCTTCCAGTACCACCATGACTCAATTTCTCCTTCTCTCCTCTCAACATTGTTCCACAGAGCTATCCCCCCTAATTATGGCACACAATTTTTTCTTTGCAGTTGTTGTCGTTCCCTAGACTGTCTGTCCAAGCAGTCCTGTCTCCCCAAGGAATGCCACTGCTCTTTCCAGCAGTAGATATACTTGGATAGTATATAGATATACCCTTACTAGTAAATTCGGCTGGAAAACATATGTCTTATCTATTGCTAGAAGAGCTTATATGAAATTAAGTGGTCTTTACTGCCTTCAAAATGCCTGAAATCCATAGGGGGATTTATACTTGAAAGGAGTATGCTTCTCATGTGTGGGGTGACTCATCCCTCCCAGCACTCCTGAGCAAGGTAGTTTCCAAAGCCTTATTGATTCTTCTTTTCTCACTGACAAACTTCAGCTTTTGACCACTGCAGCATTGCATCTCAATCTCTTTTCTGTCACTATATTCATAATCACTGTTTTACTGAACTTGGTAATTTCATGCCTTAGGAGACAACACTGAATTTTCTGTAATGATCCATCCCTTTTCTGTGCAGTTGCCTTTTGCAACAATGCAACAATCAACCAACACACTCTGACTATCCTTCCTTTGGTAGGCACTAGAACTTCTAGGTGGTTTTCCCTCTGTCTATGATTGGATTCTTTCATACATACATACATATACCAATGTTTTTTCCCTTTAACAAGGGAGGTAGCAAAAGTCAAAGGTATAAATTCCACTCATGCCCATTCCATCCCCACATACTCCACTACCATTCACCCCGCTCCCTCCCTCTTATCTTGGTTCCTCCTGGATGATGGGTCATCTCTGCATCTCGCCCACTGCCCTGGGTAAGCAGTATAGCAAAACACAGCACATCCACAGGAAGGCCGTTTAATTTAATCGGAGACCCCCTCTTCATCCCCTCATGCAGAAAAAGAGAAGATGAGGAGAAATCCTTTTAGGCTGCATCAAAATATCATTCACGCATACTCCCCCACCCCCTATCCCTCACCCATTCCCTTCCATGCATCATAGCATCATCCATACATTACTATTCTCCACTCACCCCTATCTTTTGTCTTCTCCGTTCCTTCCTCAATAGACATTCCCCTCTTTCCCAATGCCCCTTTTACCCCATCCATCCATCTCATCCTTGGTCACCCCCTCATCTTCACTCCTTCCACCTCTGGCTTCCAGACCTCTTCATGAAATTCAACTGTAATTCTTACCATTTCACACATGTAGTGCTGACAGCAAGTGACTGGTTCCTTCCTCTTACTACTTGCTAGTAACAGAAATGCTCCCACACTAATACAACACAGACAACAGCTCAAAGTTTCTATGGAAAGGCCCATAGACTTCCCAGTGACAGTGGGGCTGTAGGTTTTCAGTCAGTGAAACTTGGGGCAACAGTCAAAACACACTCCCACAAATAAAACCCATTCCTCCACTCCTGTCTGAGCACCTTGGGAATAATGGGTCAAAAGTAGTGCAGCAGGGCACAACTTATCCACAGCTGGGCCTAGCAATTGTAGCTGGTTTATCCACCACTTCACCATATGATAACCCTCCCTCTTGTCATCCACTTATGAAACAGATTAGAAAAACATCCCTTTGAGCCATGTTGTGCCTTCATCAATTCATAATCTTCCTCCAGTTGGTCCTACTTACTTTGAAATATATAGAAAAAATGTTAAAGTTGTATGATAAGCTTAGCAAATGTAAAATTTAATTTCTTTCCAGGTTTATCAGTTCCAGGAGTCACATAAATCATATGAAATGTATATATTATGAAATAAACGTAGATATGATGAAAAGCAGTACTATGGTTTTATTAAGAAATATTCTTTGACAATAGGAAAAAAAATTCCATATATTTCATCACTGATAACCAGTGATTCCATACTTGGGGATATCTCACTGAAAAGGTGGCTCATAGAAATCACAAAAAGATTTAATGAAGGTAGCAGAAAAAAGGGATACTTGTTTTTGTTTTGTTGCCTTAGTCTCCATCTCCAATGGAGACTAAGGAGATGGTTAGAGGCTTTTTCCCCCTTACATGGGAGGAAGTCAAAGGTATAAAGCCACTCCCACCCATTTCATCCCCATATACTCCATTCCCATTCACCACCCACGGCCCTGGGTCAGAAGCTCCGCCGCCGCCGCCGCCGCCGCCACCACCACCACCACCACCACCACCACCACCACTACCAATCATCATCAACACACACACACAGTTATGACTTCTAAGCTACCAGAAGAGGCTGGATGACCGCATTGTGAACAGCTGCCCAGGATGTAACACTTCACCCCATACCATACAACACATAATGGAAGACTGCATTATACACAATCATGCATGCAAACAACACAACATACACTCTTTAAAGGATTTGTGGGAAAACCCAGTTTCGGCTGTAGCATTCCTTGGGGAGACGGGACTGCTCGGACAGACAGTCTAGGGAACGACAACAACAACAACAACACACACACACGCACACGTCGGTAGAGGAGACAAGGAAGTTTGGACTCCAGAGAAAACTGCAAATTTCGAGGATCACAATGACAAGGAAGTACCTGTGTTGTATTAATAGAGAAGGGGAAAGCTCGTGGTGTAGTGGGAAGGTGAAGAAAAAGGAGAAGGGGAGGGATTACTGAGGAAAATGGAAGGAAATGAGAAAGGGGATGAATAGGCACAGGATCTTAGTAGAGGCGTAAACAAATGGGTGGTGGAATACAGTCACTATCCGAGTTACGACGTACGCGAGTTACGACCACCCGTACTTACGACCACATGTAGCAGATGCCTATTATGAGTTTACTGTACATGTCTGGCAGCACAGCGCGTAAGATAGTTGTGGCAACCGGCATCGCGTACGGCAGTTATGGCAGAGATGGAAAAGTTGCTATACACGTGGTTGGAAGATAATAGGCAAAGAAATGTGAGAGTGACGTTGCAAGCAGTGCAAAGTAAGGCTACATGTTGAAAGAACATGCAGGTGAAGAATACGCTTCACATGAGTTCATAGTGAGTGGTGGGTGGTTTCGTTGCTTTCGAGAGCGTTACCAGGTTCACCACGTGTTGTCGAAAGGTGAGGCTGCTATCAGTGATGCGCCTGCAGCTAAGGCATTTGTGGAAGAGTTTGATAAATTATGGATGAAGGATATTTATGTACTTACGACTACGTCTAGCTGATGCCTATTATGAGTTTACTAATACGAATACACTATAATAAGTATTTTCTTTCTTTAACTTACCATATCATATTAACAACGAAACAACTGAAAACAATACTGTATACAACTGTAGGAGAGAAGCCAAATGCAGAGTATGGGATCCAATGTATTTAACGTTTTGCCCACCAGGGCTTCTTCAGAAATAACATAGTGGACAAACATCTGACCCCTTATATAACCCGAGCTTGCGGGGAGAAACGAACATGAAACGTGTAAAAAAAAAAAAAAAAAAAAAAAAAAAAAAAAAAAATTCACACCAGGCTTAATGACCCCCTTATGGGTCGATAGCCTTAAAAAAGTCCACTATGTTATTTCGGGAGAAGCCCTGCTGGGCGCAACATTAAATACATTGGATCCCATACTCTGCGTTTGGGTTCTCTCCTACAGTGCTGTTGCAGTTGTTGCTGTACCTATATCTCACACTTAGAATGGATTGAAATGGATGAGAAAAATAGATCTTAAAATTCACATATATTTAGAGTACATACAACAATTGAAGACTTAAGAAAAAAATATTAAAAGGAAACTACAATTTAAAAAACTTAAAAATGGTAAGCAAGGTTATATTTAATACGTGTGTGTGTGTTTATACAGGTATAGTATATACATACAGTACCTGCATACATATATATACTGAAATACAGTAGAGTATTAAAACATTAAAAAAATAGAAAAAAATGATAAAAATGAAACTAAAAAGCATTGATAAATAAACAGTAAACAGCTTGTATTTAATAGTATTCAATAGAAAAAGTTACTTAAAAACGCAACAGATTGATATCATATATCCTAGATTAGAACCCTTGTGTCGGCCATTTTGAATAGGATCCGACTTACGACCAATCCGACTTAGGACTGGTTGGTCGGAACCTATCTAGGTCGTAACTCGGATAGTGGCTGTATAGCACAAGTATATTCTCGTATCGACTGACACACACACTTCTATATTGGATTGTATGTCACTTTTAACTTCTCTTATTCTTCATTTCTACTATCACCCTTGAAGCTCCTGTTCTGTGTGACCTTGTCTCTCAGAATAAAAAAACTGGTTACTATCAACAAAATACTTTAGTACTTTTAATGAATTTGTTAATGTTCTTATTAGCTAACTTGGCTGCCGGCCATTTCTACAAGAGCAATGAGGGAATACTACCTGTCAATTTTTTTTTTCTACCAGCGTAGAGGGTACTTCTTTGGTATAAGACATATCTAAGTTTTCCGGGACAATCTCCTACGCGAATCACCTGTGCAAAAATAATCGTATAATTTTGTGCAAGTGCGTTCGAACGATTTCTCAAGCATTTACAGTGACCTGCAAGACGACGACAACATGGAACCCGAAGACATTTTGAGGGACCTCAGGGATTTTGACCGAAGAGTGAGAGCCTTTGTCAGCATGTGCACTGTTATGGAGCTAATGGTCCTCCTTAGATTTTTCAACGAAAGGATTGGGCTGCTCCTTGCACAGAAAGAAAATAGTCAGGATACCTATGAAACCGACAAAAGCATATTACGGAGCCTTATCATCGTCGGAATCGTTTTGGATGAAATTAAAAGGTCCGTGATGCATTCTAAGAAACGGAAGTTTTCAGAGTTGAAAGAAGAAACGTCATGTACTACAAAGAAACTGAAAGTTTCACTTAATTTTGAATCACCGATGAGATGGAAAGAAGTTCGTCACCTCGGAAGAGGCGGGTTTGCTACAGTCAAGCTCGTAAAGGACGTTTTTTCTGGATTCCTTTGCGCCAAGAAAACCATCAAGATTGATAATATTGAGCGACAGCTCGAGGAAATAAAAATTCACAGAAAACTGGAACATAAGAACGTCGTAGCCTTCCTGGGCGAATACAGGGATTCCGTAAACTTGTTCGTTTTCCTGGAATATGTCGACGGCGAAACAGTAGAGGACAGAATCGGCTCCAAAGGAGTCTCAGAGAGAAGGGCGAGATTATATTTGAAGCAACTCGTCGAAGGAGTCAAATATGTGCACTCCAGAAATATCGTACACAGAGATTTGAAACCAGATAATCTCTTTTTAAGCAAGAACGATGATCTAAAAATTGGAGACTTCGGGCTTGCTGGCGAGTTCGTCAAAGGCGAGTACCTGACAAAGATCTGTGGGACTTCAGCCTACATCGCCCCCGAAGTCTTCACAGGACGATACTTGGGAGAGCCCAACGATGTGTGGGCCTGCGGCATTGTGCTCTTCAGACTCGTAACTGGTCAAAATCCCTGGAAGATCCCTCAGACAAAGGACACGAACTTCGCGATCTGGTCGTATTCGGCCGAAGAAATCCGGAAGGAAAAACCATGGAAATCAATTCCAGGAAGAATTTATCGCCTTATCGACAGAATTATTGTTTCAAATCCCGAGGAAAGAGCGACTATCTGCGAAATTGAGCAAAACTCGTGGATTCTTGGCTAATGGAAGAAATTATATAATTAAGAAAAAGTAACTACAATAAACTCAAAAATAGAAATATTAAAAAATCAAATCATTGCCTAATACATTTGGCACGGCATTATCTATAGCCCTCAAATATTGGGGTTTCCCCTCAGCTGAATAAAATTGTCCCTTCGCCGCTCGAAATATAAATATGAATTGCTTTGTCATTCAACAAAGTGATTTCTTTTAGAGAAGTGTTCGAGTGCCACAGTGGAAGAATTTATCGAAAATTTGTTTAGTGGTGTGGTGAACACGTGAACAGTGTGGACAAAATTGTTGAATGACACTTCAGCTTGTTTTTTTTATATTTCACTGTTTGCCCTCTCTCTCTCACTCTTTCTTTATTACTCTCTATACAAAAGCGAATATCTGTGTGGCTATTGGCTGTTGTGTGTTAAGATATGTGAAGCTGGTATTTATCTATAAGCTTGATGGTGATTTCAACTTCGTGCCTGTACCCTTTTGGTGAGATATACGAGTAGAAGACATTACGAGATGTTGCGATTGAGTCGTCATATTGACGTTGCGTAACGTAACGTAACGTAACGTAATATAACATCAACTAATTTGACCTATCATCACTTCACTTAATCTAACCTTACCAAATTTAACCTAAACGTAACTTGAACCTCACCTCACCTAATCTAACCTTAGTAACCTCACCTAACCTACCGTCATCTGACCTAACATAACCTAATTTAACCTAACCTAATCAAACCTAACCTAACCTAACCTAACCTCACTTCGCCTAACCTAACTTGTATATAAACGACTTTGACATTGGTATTATCAGTGTTGTTAATAAATTTGCAGACGACACTAATGACGCCAAATCAGGCCAGGAGAAGACTTCGGGAAACTGTAGGGAGATCTTGGCAAATTGTTCACAAGGTCAGCGAAATGGTAAAAGGACTTCACTATCTCATAGTGCAGTGTGTTAAACGCAGGTTTACACCACTCACCACGTAGATATAGCTTAGATAACACATTTTTAGAGAAAAGTGTATGAGAGACTTAGAAGCGTTTGTGACTCCTAACCTTAAATCCAAGAAACAGTGCATTAGCGCCAGAATAGAGCTAACAGGGCATTAAGCTTCACTGCAAGGACGGTTACTAATAAAAGTGCAGAGGTAGTTATCGAACTCTATCTGGCGTTAGTTAGAACAATCCTTGGGTATGCGAGTTTTGGTCTCCGTCCTATGGAATGGATATAGATTCCTTAGAATCAGTAGAGGAGAATGACCAAAATGTTACACGGTCTCAGAAATATGAGGATAGGCTTAGGCACCTTAATTTACACTGGAAAGACGCAGTATTATCTAATAGACGTATTGAAATGGACAAGGTTGATGCCAGCAAGGCAGAACTTGTTGTAATGGACAATTTTAGATTTAAGAAGGAAATAAGAAGTACTGGTTTACCAATAGAGTGGTAAACGAATGGAATTGACTTGTATTGATCGCTGAAGCTCTAGGTTGTTTTAAGAAAGGGTTAGACAACTTTATGCATGGGAATGACAGGTGGTAATGGGCATGGAACTGCCTAGTGTAGGCCTTATGGTCTCTTGCAATCTCCTTCATTCTTATGTTTTGTAACCTAACCTAACCTAGCCTAACCTATTCTAACCTAATCTGTCGAAATCTAATTGACCTAACCTAATCTTACCTAACCTAATCTAACCTAACTTAACCAATCCAAACCTATCCTAATTTAGCGTAATCAAACCTAATCGAATTTCACCTAACCTACTGTAATCTAACCATTAGTCGTTCATTAATGTACAGGTACACCCAGCCAACACATACACGCACACACCCATACACACACACACACACACACACACACACACACACTTCAGTCGAATGGACGGCTTGGATTGACGTCCTGAAGAAAATGTGAAATTTTCGTGGACCTCAACGCAAAGGAAGTACCTATTGTATTTGCAGGGTGGGGGGGAAATTGCTCGTGGAGTAGTGGGAAAGTAGGGAAAGAGGAAAAGGGGAGGGATTACTGAGGGAAATGGAAGGAAATGAGGAGGGAGTAGACTTGGCCCAGCCAGACAAGCGGAAGGTAAACAAACGACTGAGTGAGGATGACATGTCTAATAAAAATGTAAAGATTAGAAGTATAGAGAGGAGCAATACAGAAGAAAGTGACGAGAATATGTTCCAGGGATTTAAAGAGGGTGGGGGGGACACAACCCCCCCCCCCCGACTGATAAGACTAGAGGAGAGAGTTGATAAGGTGATCGAGGACTGGGAGCGTAAGTTAGTTAACTTAGACTCCATTTTCCAAAGAATTGAAAGGTTGGAACAACTAGAGAAGGCTAACAGAAACTTAACTGAAGAAATAGAGGACCTAAAAAGACAGTTAGGAAATGTAAAGGAGGAGAATGAGAAATTGAAGAAGAATAGTAATGAAAACAGAGAGAAAATAGCTACAGAAGCTAAAAATTGGAGAATAACTCAAGAAGGGAATAAGGTTTCATTTACTGACATAGTCAAACAGCAATTGAAAGAACATAATGAAGACTCAGTTATTAAAGTGATGAGACAGAAGGAGAATATAGTAAGAGAATTAGCAGACAAAAAGAAATGTATAATTATATTAGGAATGGAAGAGAAACATAACCCAGATAGAACCGCAAGAATCAAGGAGGAAAATGAAAGAGTAAGCAGTTTATTAAAATTAGTCCAGGAAGATGAACCTGTGAGTATGAAGTAAATTGAGGAAAAATTCAGACTCGGAAAGTATAGTACAGATAAGACCAGACCAATTAAGATTAAATTCAGGTCACAAACAACAGCAGAGAAAATTCTATCCAAGACAGGGAAACTAGCAACAAATGATCAATATAAAAAGGTATGGATAAAAAGAGAAATGAATAAGGAGGAAAGAGAGGCAGAAAAGCAGAAAAGAATTGAAGCTAAGGCAAAAAAACGAGGAAAGAACGGAGTCAGAGAAAGAGAGATTCTATTGGAGAGTAGTGAACATGAAAATAAAGCAGTTCGACATACTAAAGAAAAACATAAGGGAAACAGAGAATACAATGGAAGTGGCAGAAAACTAAGAGTGTCTTACACAAATATAGATGGATTGATAACAGGATTGAATGAACTGAATGATTATTTGAAAGAAAAAGAACCGGACATAATGGGAATTGTAGAAACAAAATTAAAAGGCCCACTACCACCCAACAGTGTAGGACATGATACATACAATTATTGGATTAGAAACAGAGAGAAAAAACAAGGGGGTGGAGTTATGTTCCTGACTAAGAAGGATATAAACGTGAAAGGTGTCATATATGGAAAGAATACAGTAGAGATGATTATGATAGAAGTGGAAGACCGAGATAAGAAGAGCAGAAAATTTGTGATCAATTATGTGCCTCCGAAAACAGCCTCATGGGAGGAGAGTGAACATAAAAGTATGTTAGAGGACACAAAGATAGCATTAACTAAAATAATGGAAGACGGAGGAAGAATAGTTATGATGGGCGACTTTAATTGCAAAGAAATCTGCTGGGAAGAAATGACAGTAAAGAGTGGTGATGACTCATGGGGAAATGCTCTACTTGAGATGATTACTGACCATTCAATGACACAATGGATACAAGAGAACACTAGGTATAGAAATGAAGAAGAACCATCGAGGCTAGACTTAATAATTACATCTGAACCTAGAATAGTGGACAAGATTGAATATAAAACACCAATAGGTAAAAGTGACCACATATTGATTGAACTGGAACTTAATGAAGAAAAATATATGAAAAGAAATGAACAATATAGAAAAGGAAGAATGATGTATGAAAAAACAAACTTTGATAAAATAAGAGAATTCTTCCAACAAGAAAACTGGGAAGAAATATACAAAGAAGAAACAACAGTGGAAGAGAAATGGAATATTTTGACAAAAATTTACAAAAAAAGGAGTGGAAAAGTATGTCCCAAGACAAAAACAAGAAAAAGAATATGTAAAATGCTGGTACAACAAAAGTTGTAGGGAGTTAAAGGACAAAAGAGACAAAGCCTGGACCAGATGGAAAAAAAGACAGAAGACCTGAAAAATGGAAAATATATACTGGTTATAGAAATGAATATGTACAAAAGTGCAGAGAGGAAAAAAGAAAATATGAAAAAGATGTTATAGAAAAGTGTAAAGATCAACCAAAACTATTCTACAGATTTGTAAACAATAAACTGAAAAACAAACAAGACTTAGAGAAATTAAGACAAGGAGGAGTTGAATACACTGAGGAAATGGAAATGGCAGAAATTATGAACAAACATTTTAAATCAGTGTTTACAAGGGAAAATATACAACCTGAAGAGATTGAGTGGAAGGAAAAAGTCCCCCCTATGGAAGAAATAGAAGTAACAAAGAATGAAATATTGACACACTTGGGTAATTTTGATGTCAGAAAATCGCATGGGCCAGATGAAATAGCAAACTGGATTCTGAAAGAATGCAGGAATGAACTGGCAGACAAAATACATAGCATAATAAGCAGTTCCTTAAAAGAAGGAAAAGTTCCAGAAGATTGGAAAAAAGCAAATATAGTACCTATATATAAAGGAGGAAATAAAGAAGAACCTACCAACTATAGACCAGTCTCTCTAACAAGTACAATAGCAAAAATATGTGAAAGAATTATCAAAAGTAGATGGGTAAAATACTTGGAAAAAAAAAACGTACTAAATCCAAGGCAATTTGGATTCAGACAAGGACGATCATGCGTCACCAATTTAATATGTTTCTATTCAAGGCTAATAGATATAATACAAGAAAGAGATGGATGGGCTGATTGTGCATTTCTAGACCTAAAAAAAGCTTTTGACAAAGTACCACATAAGAAGTTGCTTAAGAAATTAGAATATGAAGGAGGAATACAAGGTAAATTGCTAAATTGGATGGAAGACTTTTTGCAAGAAAGAAAAATGAGAGTAGTGATAAGAGATCAGCACTCAAAATGGAATGAAGTAATAAGCGGTGTCCCGCAGGGAACAGTTCTGGCCCCAATAATGTTTGCTATATATATTAATGATATGGATGAAGGAATTGAAAGCTATATGAGCTTCTTTGCAGATGATGCAAAATTACTGAAAAGAGTGAAAACTGAAGAAGATTGTGAATCACTACAGAGAGATCTAAATAAAGTACAAAAATGGAGTAGGAAGTGGGAGATGGAGTTCAATACAAAAAAGTGTAGTATAATGGAATTTGGAAAAAGCAAAAACAGAATAACAGGATCATATAATTTGGGAGAAGAAGGAATAAAAAAAGTAGAAAATGAGAAGGACCTGGGAGTCATTGTTATGAATAATATGTCACCTGAGAAACATATAAATAAGATTTTTGGAGAAACTTATAATTTAATAAGAACAATCAAAGTGGCATTTACATACCTGGATGAAGAAATGGTGAGGAAAATCCTAATCACCCTGATAAGACCAAGATTGGAATATGCAGCAACGATATGGTCACCAAGTACAAAAAAAATGTATAAAAAAACTTGAAAGAATACAAAGAGCAATTACAAAACTGGCACCAACACTCTCAAAACTATCATATGAAGAGAGACTACAAAAACTTAAACTACAGACACTAGAGCAAAGAAGAGAGAGAGGAGATTTGATAGCTATTTACAGAATCATGAAAGGCATAGAAATTACTGATAGAGAGAATCTGATAAAATGGGATGACAGAAATACAAGAGGACACGGAAAGAAAATAAAAAAGACAGCTATAGAAGAGATTTGAAAAAGAACAGCTTTCCTCACAGAGCAATAGACAGTTGGAACAAGTTAGATGAGAAAGTGGTGTGTGCAAAAACAATACATGAATTTAAAAATAGTTTAGATAAAATGAGATATGAAGACGGGACCCCACGAGCATAGCTCCCCTTCCCGTAAAATACAACTAGGTACAACTAGGTAAATACACACACACACACACACACACACACACACACACACACACACACACACACACACACACACACACACTTTCAACGAACGGACGGCTTGACGAACGCTCTGAAGAAAAGTGCAGATTGTGGATACCAACGCAAAGAGAAGTGCCTTTTTGTATTTGCAGGGGGGGGGGAAATTGCTCGTGAGGTAGTGGGAAAGTAAGGAAAGAGGAGAGGGGGAGGGATTGCTGGGGAAATGGAAGGAAATGAGGATGTGGAGGACTTGGCCCAGGCAGACGGGCGTAAGGTCAACATGAAACGACCACCGGACCAGCTCAGTGATGACGAAATGGCAAATAAAAATGTAAAGATTAGAAGTATAGAGAGGAGCAATACAGTAGAAAGTGACGAGAATATGTTCCAGGGATTTAAAGAGGGTGGGGGGGACACAACCCCCCCCCCGACTGATAAGACTAGAGGAGAGAGTTGATAAGGTGATCGAGGACTTGGAACGTAAGTTAGGTAGTGTAGACTCCATTTTCCAAAGAATTGAAAGGTTGGAACAACTAGAGAAGGCTAACAGAAACTTAACTGAAGAAGTAGAGGACCTAAAAAGACAGTTAGGAAATGTAAAGGAGGAGAATGAGAAATTGAAGAAGAATAGTAATGAAAACAGTGAGAAAATAGCTACAGAAGCTAAAAATTGGAGAATAACTCAAGAAGGGAATAAGGTTTCATTCACTGACATAGTCAAACAGCAATTGAAAGAACATAATGAAGACTCAGTTATTAAAGTGATGAGACAGAAGGAGAATATAGTAAGAGAATTAGCTGACAAAAAGAAATGTATAATTATATTAGGAATGGAAGAGAAACATAACCCAGATAGAACCGCAAGAATCAAGGAGGAAAATGAAAGGGTAAGCAGTTTATTAAAATTAGTCCAGGAAGATGAACCAGAAATTATAAAGGAAATTGAGGAAAAATTCAGACTCGGAAAATATAGTACAGATAAGACCAGACCAATTAAGATTAAATTCAGGTCACAAACAACGGCAGAGAAAATTCTATCCAAGACAGGGAAACTAGCAACAAATGATCAATATAAAAAGGTATGGATAAAAAGAGAAATGAATAAGGAGGAAAGAGAGGCAGAAAAGCAGAAAAGAATTGAAGCTAAGGCAAAAAACGAGGAAAGAACGGAGTCAGAGAAAGAGAGATTCTATTGGAGAGTAGTGAACATGAAAATAAAGCAGTTCGACATACTAAAGAAAAACATAAGGGAAACAGAGAATACAATGGAAGTGGCAGAAAACTAAGAGTGTCTTACACAAATATAGATGGATTGATAACAGGATTGAATGAACTGAATGATTATTTGAAAGAAAAAGAACCGGACATAATGGGAATTGTAGAAACAAAATTAAAAGGCCCACTACCACCCAACAGTGTAGGACATGATACATACAATTATTGGATTAGAAACAGAGAGAAAAAACAAGGGGGTGGAGTTATGTTCCTGACTAAGAAGGATATAAACGTGAAAGGTGTCATATATGGAAAGAATACAGTAGAGATGATTATGATAGAAGTGGAAGACCGAGATAAGAAGAGCAGAAAATTTGTGATCAATTATGTGCCTCCGAAAACAGCCTCATGGGAGGAGAGTGAACATAAAAGTATGTTAGAGGACACAAAGATAGCATTAACTAAAATAATGGAAGACGGAGGAAGAATAGTTATGATGGGCGACTTTAATTGCAAAGAAATCTGCTGGGAAGAAATGACAGTAAAGAGTGGTGATGACTCATGGGGAAATGCTCTACTTGAGATGATTACTGACCATTCAATGACACAATGGATACAAGAGAACACTAGGTATAGAAATGAAGAAGAACCATCGAGGCTAGACTTAATAATTACATCTGAACCTAGAATAGTGGACAAGATTGAATATAAAACACCAATAGGTAAAAGTGACCACATATTGATTGAACTGGAACTTAATGAAGAAAAATATATGAAAAGAAATGAACAATATAGAAAAGGAAGAATGATGTATGAAAAAACAAACTTTGATAAAATAAGAGAATTCTTCCAACAAGAAAACTGGGAAGAAATATACAAAGAAGAAACATCAGTGGAAGAGAAATGGAATATTTTGACAAAAATTTACAAAGAAGGAGTGGAAAAGTATGTCCCAAGACAAAAACAAGAAAAAGAATATGTAAAATGCTGGTACAACAAAAGTTGTAGGGAGTTAAAAGACAAAAGAGACAAAGCCTGGACCGGATGGAAAAAAGACAGAAGACCTGAAAAATGGAAAATATATACTGGTTATAGAAATGAATATGTACAAAAGTGCAGAGAGGAAAAAAGAAAATATGAAAAAGATGTTATAGAAAAGTGTAAAGATCAACCAAAACTATTCTACAGATTTGTAAACAATAAACTGAAAAACAAACAAGACTTGGAGAAATTAAGACAAGGAGGAGTTGAATACACTGAGGAAATGGAAATGGCAGAAATTATGAACAAACATTTTAAATCAGTGTTTACAAGGGAAAATATACAACCTGAAGAGATTGAGTGGAAGGAAAAAGTCCCCCCTATGGAAGAAATAGAAGTAACAAAGAATGAAATATTGACACACTTGGGTAATTTTGATGTCAGAAAATCGCATGGGCCAGATGAAATAGCAAACTGGATTCTGAAAGAATGCAGGAATGAACTGGCAGACAAAATACATAGCATAATAAGCAGTTCCTTAAAAGAAGGAAAAGTTCCAGAAGATTGGAAAAAAGCAAATATAGTACCTATATATAAAGGAGGAAATAAAGAAGAACCTACCAACTATAGACCAGTCTCTCTAACAAGTACAATAGCAAAAATATGTGAAAGAATTATCAAAAGTAGATGGGTAAAATACTTGGAAAAAAACAACGTACTAAATCCAAGGCAATTTGGATTCAGACAAGGACGATCATGCGTCACCAATTTAATATGTTTCTATTCAAGGCTAATAGATATAATACAAGAAAGAGATGGATGGGCTGATTGTGCATTTCTAGACCTAAAAAAAGCTTTTGACAAAGTACCACATAAGAAGTTGCTTAAGAAATTAGAATATGAAGGAGGAATACAAGGTAAATTGCTAAATTGGATGGAAGACTTTTTGCAAGAAAGAAAAATGAGAGTAGTGATAAGAGATCAGCACTCAAAATGGAATGAAGTAATAAGCGGTGTCCCGCAGGGAACAGTTCTGGCCCCAATAATGTTTGCTATATATATTAATGATATGGATGAAGGAATTGAAAGCTATATGAGCTTCTTTGCAGATGATGCAAAACTACTGAAAAGAGTGAAAACTGAAGAAGATTGTGAATCACTACAGAGAGATCTAAATAAAGTACAAGAATGGAGTAGGAAGTGGGAGATGGAGTTCAATACAAAAAAGTGTAGTATAATGGAATTTGGAAAAAGCAAAAACAGAATAACAGGATCATATAATTTGGGAGAAGAAGGAATAAAAAGAGTAGAAAATGAGAGGGACCTGGGAGTCATTGTTATGAATAATATGTCACCTGAGAAACATATAAATAAGATTTTTGGAGAAACTTATAATTTAATAAGAACAATCAAAGTGGCATTTACATACCTGGATGAAGAAATGGTGAGGAAAATCCTAATCACCCTGATAAGACCAAGATTAGAATATGCAGCAACGATATGGTCACCAAGTACAAAAAAATGTATAAAAAAACTTGAAAGAATACAAAGAGCAATTACAAAACTGGCACCAACACTCTCAAAACTATCATATGAAGAGAGACTACAAAAACTTAAACTACAGACACTAGAGCAAAGAAGAGAGAGAGGAGATTTGATAGCTATTTACAGAATCATGAAAGGCATAGAAATTACTGATAGAGAGAATCTGATAAAATGGGATGACAGAAATACAAGAGGACACGGAAAGAAAATAAAAAAAGACAACTATAGAAGAGATTTGAAAAAGAACAGCTTTCCTCACAGAGCAATAGACAGTTGGAACAAGTTAGATGAGAAAGTGGTGTGTGCAAAAACAATACATGAATTTAAAAATAGTTTAGATAAAATGAGATATGAAGACGGGACCTCACGAGCATAGCTCCCCTTCCCGTAAAATACAACTAGGTAAATACAACTAGGTAAATACACACACACTTTCGTCGAATGGACGGCGAGAATTGGTGTACCGAAGAAAAAGGAAAATCTACGTGGATCTCAACGTCCAGGAAGTGCCTTATTATATTTATAGGGAAGGGGAGTGCTCGCGGAGTAGTGGGGGAGTGATAGGGAAGGAGAAGGGAAGGGATTATTGAGGGAAATGAGGAATAGAGGGACATGGTCCAGGAGGCCAGGCGTCTTGTAAAAAAGAGGCGGACCGACAATAATGATTTTGGTGACGACGGGATCAACAAAAATGTAAAGATTAAAAGTATAGATAAGAGCAGCACAGTGGAAGGTGATAATAGTAGTTTCCAAGGATTTAAAGAGGGTGGGGGGGATACCAACCTCCCCCGATTGGCAAGACTAGAGGAGAAATTTGATAAGATGACTGAACATTGGGAAAACAGGTTCGGTAACGTAGCCAAAATTGCGCAAAGAGTTGAAAAATTGGAAGAACTAGAGAAGGCGAACAAAAATTTAACTAATGAAATAGAAGAATTAAAAAGACAGTTAAAATAAGTAAAAGAGGAGAATGAGGAATTAAAGAGGAATAATAAAGACAACAAAGAGGCCATAGCAAAAGAAGCACAGGGTTGGAAAAAAATCCAAGAAAACAGTAAAGTTGCATTTACTGACATAATTAAACAGCAAATGAAAGAACAAACTGAAGACTCAGTTATCAAAGTGATGAGACAGAAGGAGAATATAGTAAGAGACTTAGCAGATAAAAAGAAATGTATAATTATATTAGGAATGGAAGAGAAACATAACCTAGATAGAAATTCAAGAATCAATGAGGAAAAAGAAAAAGTAATCATTTTACTAGAATTAGTTCAGGAAGATGAACCTGAAATCATGAAACAAATTGAAGAGATGTATAGACTCGGAAAGTATAGTACAGATAAGACCAGACCAATTAAGATTAAATTCAGGTCACAAACGACGGCAGAGAATATCTTAGCAAAAACAGGGAAACTAGCAGCAAGTGAACAATATAAAAAGGTATGGATAAAAAGAGAAATGAATAGAGAGGAAAGAGATGAGGAAAAGATGAAAAGACATGAAGCAAAGGAAAAAACGAGAACAGAATAGAGTCAGAAAAAAAGAAATTCTATTGAAGAGTAGTGAATATGAAAGTAAGGAAATACGACATACTAGAGAAAAACAAAAGGGAAACAGAGAATACAATGGAAGTGGCAGAAAAGTAAGAGTGTCTTACACAAATATAGATGGATTAATAACAGGATTGAATGAACTGAATGATCATCTGAAGGAAAAAGAACCGGACATAATGGGAATTGTAGAAACGAAATTAAAAGGTCCACTACCACCCAACAGTGTAGGACATGATTCATATAATTATTGGATTAGAAGCAGAGAGACAAAACAAGGGTGTGGAATTATGTTCCTGACTAAGAAAGATATAAACGTGAGGTGTGTCACATATGGAAAGAATACAGTAAAAATGATTATGATCGAAGTGGAAGACAGAGATAAGAAGAGCAGAAAGTTTGTGATAAATTATGTACCTCCAAAAACAGCCTCATGGGAAGAGAGTGAACATAAAAGTATGTTAGAAGACACAAGGATAACATTAAATTAGATAATGGAAGATGGAGGAATAGTTATGATGGGCGACTTTAATTGCAAAGAAGTCTGCTGGGAAGAGATGACAGTAAAGGGTGGAGACGGATCATGGGGAAATGTTCTACTCGAGATGATTATTGACCATACAATGGCACAGTGGATACAGGAGAACACTAGGTATAGAAATGAAGAACAACCATCGAGACTAGACCTAATAATCACATCTGAACCTAAAATTGTGGAAAAGATTGAATATAAGACACCAATAAGTAAAAGTGACCACATATTGATTGAACTGGAACTAAATGAGGAAAAATACATGAAAAGAAATGAACAATATAGAAAAGGAAGA
>NC_134789.1:62695196-62707696 GCF_046742065.1 Oratosquilla oratoria
ACATTCATTTCTAACCATTGTTGGGTAAGTAAGGCCTAGCAAATGATCAGCTAATAGCATAAGATTATAAGAAGGAGACTGCAAAAGACCATAAGGCCTACACTAGGCAGTTCCATGTACATTACCTCTTATCATCCCTGTCCATAAAGGGAAACAACCGATAGTTTCAGCGCTTACTACATGGTTACTAAGTTCTATTCCATTCGTTAACCACTTTATCGGTAAACCATTTCTTGCCTATTTCCTTCTTAAATCTAGATTTGTCCAGTATTAATCTATTGATATGAGTCCTGCACTGTTGCCTTGATATGATTACCTTATTTGTAACACCTTTGTTAAAACCATTGATCCACTTGAAAACCTCTATTAAATCACCTCCACACTCAGCGTCCTTCTAGAGAGTGTAAATTAAGATGCCTAAGTCTGTCCTCGTAAGGTAAATTTCTGAGCCCATGTATCATTTTGGTCAGTATCCTCTGTACTGATTCTAATGAATTTATATCCATTCTATAGACCGACGACCAAAACTGTATCACATAGTCAAGGATGGGTCTAACGCCAGATAGAGTTTGATAACTACTTATGCAATTTTATTTGTAACCGTCCTAGCAGTGGAACCTAATGTTGTGTTCGTTCTATTTCTAGTGCTAATGCCCTGTTTCCTGGATCTAAAATCAGGACTCATTAGCAATCCCAAGTCTCTCTCGCAGTCATTTTTCTCTAAAAATATGTAATCTAAGCTATATCAGTTTTCTGTGTTATGTAAAACTATGTTTAACACCCTTTGGCCTAATTTTACCTCTTGACTTACTGGGCCATTTCACAGGATTTTTTCTTCATACTTAGAGCAACTTTTCCCATGAGCAGGACATTGATTTTGAAAATATACATGTTTCTGTCCACAATTTTTTTTTTTTCAAATTTACATTTCTTGAGCTCGTTACTGTAGTCCCTTTTCCATTTTGAGAATTTGCACTAAACATACAACTTACTTTCTACACAGACATTTGCTCTCCAGAGCACAAAAATAGTTTGCTGAAAAAAAAAAAAATCAGCATAAAAAATTTTCTCTGCTCATCACCACTGCGGCCAAAAACAAATTAATCTCTTATTGCCTTATCCTTTGTATTGTCATACAATCTTTGATAAGAATTTTAAGCCTAGTAATAGAAGATTCAGGGTTGTGCGTTAACCCAGTGGATACCGTTACGAACTTATGAGCAGATGGTTGTGAGTTCGATTCCTGGGATTCGCCTCAGGCTGTGTCGCGTTGGTTCCCGACAGCCCTGGCCAGCCGGGGGAGTGTCCCAAGCCGTCTTGGGAAAAAAGCGGCTTTGCTTCACCAGGGTCTCTCACTTCCCACCAGTATTTTGAACACACTTTCTATACTTGTACCGGGCTATCAACTCATTCTCCCAAGGAGCAAAATAGGTATCAAGTTCACATAACAAGGTAGACAAAGCAAGATCGTCAATGGGACCTTTCGCAGTCAGGCTCGTAGATTCCTATTAGCGCTAGAATTTTCAATTGTCTCGGATTTCACGAGGCAAAGGGGTGACTTAGCTAATTTGGAAACCGATATTTAAAAAAGATACGCCATAAATTGCTGCATAAATGTATTTAAAATTAAAAACATGACTCATAATGTTATAATTTTTACTTACTGGTGTGTGATAAGGCTTTGTTAATTTAATTATAAGGTAAAACTAAAAATAGGTAATTATTTTTACTGAAGTAACTATGAGCAGTAAAAATAAGATGATGTTGATTTCGGTTTGTGCATTTTATCTGAGTGTTGAAAAATAATGGATATCACTGTCACGTCCTGTTTATGAAGATAATCAGTGAGATAAAAAATAACAACAGTGGTGGCGGACGTACGAAGTTAACGGCATTTTTGTAAAGAATAGCCTCTTAGATCCGCTGGGAGCTATTTTTAAACAAATATGACTAATTTTACGTGTGTCATGGCAAACTGCACGTCAGATTAAAAAGATATATATAACTTAAGACAAAGTTTATCGTACCAAAAAAATTAAGTCTTCAATGCAAAATTATATTTTCGATACATTACATGGATTTGCCTATTGCTTGGTGCATTCAAATTAAAGTATATATCAGTATACGTCCATTGAAGTCGGCAGAAAATGACAAATTGCTTGGCTTGATGCAGTTATAGGCTGTTTTACGAATATCATCTGTGATTATAAATAGGGGCTCAAACAATGCTATATGCCGTTTGCAATCATGAAATTAATTTACTTAAATTTCAGACACAATAGTGTACAACAATACACCTCTGTAAGGTTAAAACTTGCCCAAAAAAGTATTTATTTTCCGGCAAGAATTACAAAATCTGGCGGTGTCTGGTATCAATTTGCTCACTGCGAAAGGTCTCATTGGGTTTTGAGGAGAAAAATCCAGGGAATTGTAGATTTCCAGTAGCTTTTCACCACCCGTCGTCAGGAACAAAACAACTTTAACTTTCGGGCTTCTCATCCTTTTCTGTACCTTCAGTTGCAGTTGGAAGTTTTGTTTAAAAAAAAAAAAAAAATAGAATAGATAAATAAATAAATAAATAAATAAATAAATAAATAAATAAACAAATAACTAAATAAAACGCGCTCCCTCTCATTTCATTATCAGCACACAGGGCTAGCGTATCAAGTGGGCTCACACACGGGTCACCTTTGTTGTCACTTTTTCAACACACTTTTAAGCTAGATGTGACCACATTGATGCATAATTTTAGCTTTAGGTTACCTTATTCTTTTTCATAAAAGGAAAAGTCCCAGCGTCCCAGAGTTCACATATAACTCAGATATTCACGGCTAGATGTTTCTCTTTTTGTAACTTTGCTATGAAAACTGATTTTGATATCTTAGATTTTAAAACGAATATATATGTAAGACCCCCTTCTGATAAATGATTATCTTTTTAGTTCTAGTAGTAGGTCATTATATCTTTTATTTAATTTTTGCATTTTATCTTTTATTGTTATTATTTGCATGTCCATATGATCTGGTAATTTCAATCCTACTACTGTTTTGGCCAGGAATATATTCTCTCTGATATATATATATATATATATATATATATATATATATATATATATATATATATATATAGATATATATATATATATATATATATATATGTACATATATATATTATATATACATACATATATATATATATATATATATATATATATATACATGTATATATATATATTCAGATTCATGAGGACCCTGATTCCTGACATGCTCGTAAGTCTCTAAACCTATATACTACAATCCACAGCATTACATACAGTATATACTTCTTGTGGACTATCTTGTTTGTGTGTGTCTTTGAAATTAAAATCCTTGCATGAACACTTTTCTCTACACGCTTGTACATCTGGAAGATAAATGGTACTTGAATGCTTTGCTATGGACCCATATATATATATATATATATATATATATATATATATATATATATATATATATATATATATATATATATATATATATATATATATATATATATATATATATATATATATATATAATGAAATCCTGATCGTAATTTTGAACGGAAACCAATTAAAAAACTGCAACAAATTAAAGACTTAGCTGAAAATAGATATACATTAAAGAAATAGGGGTTAAGATGAATGAAATATTTCATTTTTTTTTGTATGTCTAAAAACACAAGAATATAAAACGTAGTTTACACTAATTATTCTGCGAGGACCACCCCATGATCAGGGAGGGAGAAGATAGGAAAATTTTATGTAGTCATCCCTGAATCTACTGTATATTCAATTTTTATTATATTGGTGAATTTGAAGAGAAGTTGGCATTTTAATACCTATTGTAAAGAAACTATGCAAAACATTGACAGAAGTATAAACGAAGAAGGGGCTAGTGAAAAGTAGCCATATTAACGAGTTCTATAAAAATTAAACAGTATGAGACAAAAAATTTAAGTTTTGAAATTAAGTATTTCTTAAACCTTTTAAAACACATTTATAAATGCACAAGAAATAATAATAAATTTGTATGGATACCTTTTTACATTCAAATTTACCAAAGAAATTAAAATGAATAAATAAATAATATAGCTTGACTGTACGACACGAGTTCTAACCAAAGAAAACGTTAGAAGGACGGCTAACTAAAACATATAGGTTACTCGTATGGTTATAATAAATATGAAAAAAATAGTATTATTCTTAATGTACTCCCCATCATAGAAGCACTCTAGCTCCTATAGTAAATACAACTCTTAAAATATTTTACATTATGGAAATTTAATTGCTGTGCAAATCGTAAAAAAAAAAAAAAAAAAAAAATCACACTCAACTTTATAAATCAAGTACAGCCCGGGGCTTCATCACATGTCCACTCTTAAGCACCTTAACCTAAGCAATATTTACGTCACGAAGAGAACGAAAAAACGTAGAGACTGAACAACTTTACACCAGGCTTAATGGGTAGATAGCCTTGAATAAAGCAAGATTTCCAGCTTCATCATTATACTCTTCAATATCTTCCTTACTCTTTTAATTTTTCATTTGGGTGGTAGTTTCCATTGGCACTTATGGATTTTCTGAGCATTATTTACATCATAATAAATAATGAATTTTCTGAATAGGTCTATACAACACATCCTTGGCAGTTTCTACATTTACACATCTTACTATGCTATTCCTACTAGGAAATAAGACAGTAATACCTAAAGGCCAACACATTCTTGGAGCATTATCTTCTATCAATACAACAGAACCCTTCTTCAATTATAATTAGCTCTAAAGTCCTTCACTGTAGGAGGGAAATTCTTTAAGTAATCATCACTCCACATTTTCCCTTTCATTTCAGACTTTATAGTTGATATTTACACACTTGTTTGAATGATTAATCTGAAATCTTGCAACACGACCAATCAGAGAACGCTGAAGCTGTCAAAGGTTAGTTGTATCAGGTTCTTCATTTCCATATTTAAAAGATCTGGAATTAATGCACGCTGCTGCTTCATATATAGTTATTTCAAGTTCACATTTAATTGGGTATCTTGTGCCCAGAGATTACTTAAGAGCAGCTTTCACCGACCCAGAAGAGAGTGAGAGTGGAAGAGAGAGGGGGAGAGAGTGTACAGGTACCATGAGATTACGTGGACGGTGCGCCCTAACGCTGCCTCCCATAGCAATTACGCGTCCCGGGTGGCTCGCCTACCTGCGGTATGAATACCGGCCTCAAGCCGCACGGTAATCCTAACCTACTCAATAAAGGACTCAGTAACGTTTCTTGTCTCCGTAGCCTACTCCCGTCACACTGGTGACCACACAGAGCGACAGAATGGATACATCTGATGCTGCCGGAGCATATCATATCCTTCACATTGCGGCTGTCACAGTCCCTCCCTGAACTCCTGGGTACCACAACCCATCACACTAACACCTACAACCTTGCAGCCAACGTCAAACGAACCCACCGCTCCCTCAGGGCATCCCTTATGGCACGTTGCAGTAACGACTCTTGGCTGCTCCAATTACCATGGTACTCCTTGGCCTCCGGACAGCCATCAAGGACGACCTCAATGTGTCTCCAGAGGTGATAGTCCTCAGCGAGCCCCTCGTCATGCCCGCAGAATTCTTCCTTTCACAGGAGTCTCCCGAGAGCCTGCAGCAGCTGTGACGAACCATTGGTACATTCGCCCCATGTGTGGCAATACATCACCGGGAAGTCAATGGATACCTCTCAAAGAACATCCACACCTCTACTCACGTCTTTCTCAGGACCAATGCACACATACCACTATTCACACGACCCTTTATCGGTCCTCACCCCGTTCTCGAACGGAAAGACAAGCCAGACTGGGTCTACATCGACCGTCTGAAACCGGTCTACCTCGACGTCAAAGACACTTCGCCCATCCAATTCTCGGAAGCAGGACGCCCTCTGAACCCAAGAAATCTTAAGTATTGTATATATTTCCTTAGACCACGTGGATAATGCAACCTGACGCTGTCTCTCAATGCATTAACACGTCGCTGGTGGCTCGCCTACCTGAGGTATATGTATACCGACCTCGGGCGGCCACACGTAATGTAGTTTTAACTTACCTATTAAAGGACTCACTAACCTCTCTTCTTTCCGTAGCGTACATCCACTATAAGAAAGAGTAAGAGAGAGAGAAAGAGAGAGAGAGAGAGAGAGAGAGAGAGAGAGAGAGAGAGAGAGAGAGAGAGAGAGAGAGAGAGAGAGAGAGAGAGAGAGAGAGAGAGAGAGAGAGAGAGAGAGAGATTGAGATAGAGAGAGAGAGAGAGAGAGGTAGACATCTAGAAAAAGAGAGAGAGAGAGAGAGAGAGAGAGAGAGAGAAGGGAGGGAGAAAGGGAGATAGATAGATAGATAGATAGATAGAGAGAGAGAGGTAGACATCTAGAAAAAGAGAGAGAGAGAGAGGGAGATAGATAGATAGATAGATAGATAATAGATAGAGAGAGAGAGAGAGAGAAGAGAGAGAGAGAAGAGAGAGAGAGAGAAGAGAGAGAGAGAAGAGAGAGAGAGAGAGAGAGAGAGAGAGAGAGAGAGAGAGAGAGAGAGAAAGAGAGAGAGAGAGAGAGAGAGAGAGAGAGAGAGAGAATGAGAGAGAGAGAGAGAGAGAGAGAGAGAGAGAGAGAGAGAGAGAGAGAGAGAGAGAGAGAGAGAGAGAGAGAGAGAGAGAGAGAGAGAGAGAGAGAGAGAGTGAGTAACAAACGTGCATATAAAGAAAAACTAACAAACATCTAAATACTGTGTGAATTATTTTTAGGGTATGAGGTAAAACTCGAGGTCATAAGCCTCTTGCTGGATTATATATACACTCAGGCATTACTCCCATGTGGCCACAGTTAGATTAGTGTGTCCCTGAGTCCATATAAAAGAAAACGGAAAATGGATTTAATAAGAATAAATGATCCTTTGTGTGTGTGAGATTCACCACGGTCTTGGATCACGTGTTTGGCCCGGTCTATTGGTAATGCTTCTGAGCGCGCGTGTGTGTGTGTGTGTGTGCGTGTGTGTGTGTGTGTGTGCGTGTGTGTGTATGTGTGTGTGTGTGTGTGTGTGTGTGTTTAAGTGTGTGTGTGTGTGCGTGTATGTATGAGTGTGTGCGTGTGTGTGTGTGCGTGTGTGTTAGATAGATATGGCGAGTGAATGTGTCACTGTGTTCAGCGCCGAAGAGGTACAATCTCTACTTAGTAGAATTGAAGCCTTGGAGGATGCTGTTAAGTGCCTTAAAGAGGAGAATCGAGTTCTCCGCTCGAAGGCCCATGATACGGAAGGCAATATTAGCGATGAGCATGGATGGAATACGGTGAGAAATAAGATGCGGAAAAGTGGAAAAAAGTCCTCACCAGCCCCACTGAAATGCAAAAACTCGTTTCAAGTGCTGGCAAATCTGCAGGAAGAAGGAACTAATGAAATCCAAGAGAAGAAGGAAAGGGCAGACGCTGGATCCCTGCCCACAGGTAAGATTTTGGTAGTAGGAGACAGTCAAGTGAGGTATTTAGACAGGGTTTTCTGCGACAAAGATAGGAAGCATAGGACACAGGTGTGTTTCCCCGGCGCGGGCATAGGTGATGTTAGAGATAGGATTGAAGAGTGTCTAGTAGGGGAAGGTAAGGACCCAGTAGTTTGCTTAAGTGCCGGAGGAAATGATATAGGTAAGTTAGGGAGTGAGGAATTATTTGCGCGGTACCGAGATGCGCTAGACAAGATCAGAAATAGGGGAGGTGTTCCTGTAGTATGTGGAATCCTTCCAAGGTGTAGAGTTGGAGGCATGTGACATTCCAGGGCTATTGCAATGAATTGCAGGCTGGCAAAACATTGTAAGGCTAATGGATGGGCCTTTGTCGACAACTGGGATCGCTTTTATGGTAAGAATTATCTGTGTAAAAGGGACGAGGTGCACTTGTCACCCAAAGGATTTCAGCTCCTTGCTGAATCCCTTGAGTGAGAAGTAGGCATCCTGCAGGGTTTTTTCAGGTAGATTATGTGGGAGTAGGGGGGGAAGTATCGGAATATAGTTTAGGCAATAGAAACAACTTAGAGGACTGTACAAAAAATCACCAAAGCAGGTGGAGGGAAGATAAACTTAAAGTTTACTATACAAATAGTAGGAGCATAATTAACAAAATTGATTTGCTGCGAGGTAAAGCATGCGTAGAAAATTTCGATATTATAGCCATTACTGAATCCTGGATCAACATGGCTGATAAACATTTCCTTCCGGAAATCGAAATAGAAGGATATAAGTTTTTTCATAAGGAAAGGGTCGGCAGGAATGGGGGAGGTGTAGCACTTTTCGTTAAAAATACATTAAACTGTATTATCAACAATTCGATTAAGGAAGAGGACTGTACGGAATCTATTTGGGTAGAGATTATAGGCAAGAATAAGAAAGTTATTATTGGCGTCTTGTATAGACCTCCTAACCTTAGCATTGAGCAGACTGATTCCCTAATTCATGAAATTCACAGAGCGTCCCAGTACAAAAACGTTGTAATCATGGGAGATTTTAACTATAGAAACATTGACTGGGAAACTTTAATAGGAGATCACGAAGCGAAGAAATTCCTAGATGTGGTGCAGGATAATTTCCTAAAACAAATTATTACCGATCCTACGAGGGGACAAAATACCCTGGACTTAATTCTAACAAATAATGAGCACCAAATTAGCAGCGTAATAGTGGGCGATAGTCTAGGCTTTAGCGATCATCAAGAAATAAGATTTAATATTATTTGGGAAAAAATAAAAAGTACAAATAACGTTCAAGTACCAGACTTCAGGAAAGCAAACTTTGACAATATAAAAACCCATTTGAAATTGAATACGAAAAACAATCCGGACGTTTCAAACATTCTTGATTCTCGTTGCGGGGCTGATAGTCAGAAGTGGGTCAAGGAGGATATGCATACCTTAGGTCAGGTCTGGGTCAAGGAGGGAAATACGCATACCTTAGGTCAGGTCTGGGTCACAGAGAGTAATACGCATACCTTAGGTCAGGTCGATTCGGGGCGAGGGCCCAAAAATCAGGTCAGTACTTTAGATGAAATGTATAACAATCTAACAGATCTAATTATTAATGCACAAAACACATTTATCCCCCTAAAGTCAATACGGAAAAATAGTAATACTCCCAAATGGATGACGGACAGATTGAAACATGAGATCGGAATTAAAAGAGGACTTTACGTAAAAATAAAAAACGGGGAATCACACCTTAGATCAAGATATAACGAAATGGCAAAGCTGGTTAAAAGGAATACACGTTTAGCGAAACGTAATTATGAAATCAAGGTTGCCAGTCAAGCAGAATCCAACCCAAAGGGTTTCTTTCACCTCTATAGAACAAAAAATAAAGAAAGAATAGGACCAATTAAAAACGATGAAAATGTCATGATAGAATCGGAAGAAAAAATGAGTGAGGAGTTTAACAATTATTTTCTATCGGTGTTTACTAATGAGAGGTTAGATAAAGTACCTGACTGCGATCCGATTTTCAGAGGGGATGAATAAAATAGCCTAACTAATATCAGCATTAGTAAAGAAGAAGTTATCAAGCAGATTGACAGACTTAAAGCTACAAAATCTCCGGGTCCGGACGAAAGTTTTCCAAGAATGCTTAAGGAGTGTAAATTTGAAATCTGCGACCAGTTAACTGAAATATTCAATAAATCGGTAGACACTGGTTCTGTTCCAACTGCTTGGAGGCAGGCAAACGTTGTTCCTGTTTTTAAGAAGGGAGATAGATCGACCATATGCAACTACAGGCCAATCAGTTTGACATCAGTTATAGGAAAAATGCTTGAATCAATAATAGTAAATAGACTCAGAGAACACATCGAAGGGCATAATTTAATCCGTGATTCACAGCATGGTTTCTCCAAAGGTAAGTCATGCGTGACTAATCTTCTATCCTTTTACACTAAGGTATATAAGGCGTCAGACAACAATGAAAATTACGATGTTATTTACCTTGACTTTAGCAAAGCGTTCGACAAAGTGCCACACCAGAGACTACTAAATAAAATCAAAGCCCATGGCATAGGAGGAAAAGTGTTAGAATGGATTAGAGCTTGGATCAGTAACAGAAAACAGTGGGTCACCATAAATGGAATAAAATCTAGGTGGGGCAATGTTACTAGCGGGGTCCCCCAGGGCTCGGTTTTGGGTCCCTTGTTGTTCATTATGTATATAAACGACTTAGACGATGGGTTAAATAGTGATGTTAGTAAGTTTGCGGACGACACTAAAATAGGACGCCTAATTAGGTCAGGAGAAGACGCCCAGATTCTGCAGGATGATCTTAATAAACTGTTAACATGGTCGGTGAAATGGCAAATGAACTTCAATATCTCTAAGTGTAGCGTGTTAAACGTAGGGCTACACAACCCCGAAAATAGATACAACTTAGATAACACGTTTTTAGAAAAATCTGAGTGCGAGAGGGACTTGGGAGTTCTGGTGAGTCCGGACCTTAAAACCAGGAAGCAGTGCATTAGCGCCAGAAATAAAGCAAACAGAGCATTAGGCTTCATTGCTAGGACGGTAACGAATAGAAGTGCAGAGGTAATTATCAAACTCTATCTAGCGATAGTTAGACCCATCCTTGACTATGCGGTACAGTTTTGGTCTCCGTCCTACAGAATGGACATAAATTCACTAGAATCAGTACAGAGAAGAATGACCAAAATGATACAAGGACTCGGAAATTTGCCTTACGAAGAGAGGCTCAGGCACCTAAACTTACACTCTCTGGAAAGACGCAGAGTGCGGGGTGATCTATTAGAAGTGTTCAAGTGGATCAAAGGCTATAACAAGGGTGATGCAAACAAGGTCATCACAATAAAACAACAGGGCAGGACTCGCAGTAATGGGTATAAACTGGACAAATTTAGATTTAAGAAGGAAATAGGCAAGAATTGGTTTACTAATAGGGTGGTCGATGAATGGAATAAACTTAGTAACCACGTAGTAAGCGCTGAAACTATCAGTTGTTTTAAAAAACGATTAGACAACTTTATGGATGGGGATGACAGGTGGTGATGGATACGGAGCTGCCTAGTGTAGGCCTTATGGTCTTTTGCAGTCTCCTTTATTTCTTATGTTCTTATGTTCTTATAGATAGACTTCATTTGGCAATGAATCAATATACATGAAGTGCAAATAATGACAAGAATACATGGTTCGGAATAATAAATGCAAATTGCCGAGGATAACACAAAAAGCATGTACGCTTATTTCCATTGTGGTCCTCATCAGATTGTTATTCTACACTAAGTCACACTGACAACATACGTATGGGGTCAAGGGGACTAGAGACAATCATGAGTAATACCAGTCAGAACATATATGACACATAATCATTGTTATAGTTTTGCTAATATTACTAAAATGTTTGTACACATAGGAATATTGAGACCAAAAATTTGAGCACCATCATAAAAAGGAACATTGCATTAAGCAAAGGAACAACAAAATAATGTTAAACTGTAACAAAACAGTATGAGTGAGTACTACATCAGAGTAGTACCATTAATGATATACTGCATTATTCTACAGCTGTATCAACATGTATGAGTGAGTACTATATCAGAGTAGTACCATTAATGATATACTGTACTACAATATTCTACATCTGTAGCAACATGTAGTTATAGTGAATGCTACACTGCAGCTAGGGTCACCTATTAATGAAATCTAACATTTAACCTGAATCTCAGGACGGAGTGGGCAATTAGTATGAGCACTTGGGAATAGTACATTATAATCTGAAGCACCAGGGGACCAGTACTCGAATGAGTAAAACAACAAGGAGAACGAGGAAAAAGGTCCCTACCTGATACATATACCATATTATGACTGGCAAAACAAAGGTGGAAATCAATTTGCAAACATCAATCATTGTTATACTAAACTAAACTTCTGAAGGAAAAAAAAAAAAAAAAAAAGGGGGGGGGGGAGGTCAGAACAGTTATGAGTGAACGCAGATTTGGATGGTATTACTCATGGAATCAGGTAACCCTCACTAAGCTAGTAGTACACAAAATCAAGGCTGTTCTCTGTCCATAGCTGGGACATATAGTAACCCTTTACTTTTTTCTTGAAGGTAACCTTGCTATTTGACTTCTTAATGGACACAGGTAAAGAGTTCCATAGTTGAGCACCTGTGAAGTGAAAACTGTTTTTGGTGAAGGGACCTGCATGAGGTACAATAAGAGACTCTTGACTGTTCCGGGTTCGGTTCTCAGCCGATAATGTAAAATTACAGCTCACATATGAGGGAGCAGAATTATGAACGACATTGTAAACCTGGTTTAGTTTCAGCTGCTGGACACGATATTTTACAGGTAACAATCCTACTCTGCTAAATTCTTCAATACCAATATGACTACGTTGAGGTAAATTTAGTATGAATCTAATTATCTTATTTTGTGTAACCTGTAGCCGGGACTGGTTTTTTC
>NC_134789.1:62732696-62737696 GCF_046742065.1 Oratosquilla oratoria
ACGTAGTAGCCTCTGTCTGTCTGTCTGTCTGTTTGTTTGTTTGTTTGTTTATTTGTTTTTTTGTTTGTTCATGAACTCCTCCTAGGGTTTTGAAGACAGACCCTCATAACCATATATATTCTGATACCCTATCACTCCAGGTACTTCGATAACTATATTTCCTTTTCCCCCAAAATTATCTTGGTTAGGGTCAAAGGTTAAAGTTAGATGGTTTATGTTGAGGGAACACGCTACTACTGTAGTCTCCCCTTAATTCGCGTATTATTTTTGTGACATAAAAATTACATACATACATACATATACCAAGGCTTTTTCCCCCTTCCAAGGGAGGTAGCCACAAAAGGAAAGGCATAAAAACACTCCCACCCATTTCATCCCCAAATACACTCCACACCCCTCCCACCCTTCCTCTCATCTGAGCACCTCCTGGATGACGGGTCATCCCTGAACCCTGCCCACCGCCCTGGGTCAGAAGCAGTGTCGCAAGACACAGCACATCCACAGCATTAAGAATTAATATGATTAAACAAACAATTGAAGGCTATAAGTCCGTAAATATTATTCATATTTTTGAAATCAATGTTGCCACAAACCATGATAACTTTTGTAAGAAGAAAGCATGTAAATGTAAAATGATTGTATAATTTTACCAAATGTTAAAATATTGGTTATTTTCATTTAATTTTAGTGCGGGCGGAAATTGATTATTCACAAACTACTCATAGGTTTTTGCAAATAAACCCCTATAACCATATATATTCTGAAGATAAATAAACGAGATACATTTCTTCACCTTTTAGCTGTAGACATTTATTGTCAATCCCCCCCCACACACACGCACGAAAAAGAATGTGTATTTATGATATTTGTGTTTGTGTATGAATGTATTTTCAAACTAGGGTTTCCCAACCTTCGGGTAGGGGGGCGCACACCTGGGAGGGGGAGTGTTTAAAGCTATATTTAATTTCTTCCCAAGATTATTTTGGTTAGAGTTAAGGGTTAAAGTTAGGTGGGGTATGGTTAGGTTAGGGATTATTCATCAACTCGCAGCAACGCGCGGGTAATTTGGATAGTGTATATATATATATATATATATATATATATAGACATACTGTATCTCTCTCTCTCTCTCTCTCTCTCTCTCTCTCTCTCTCTCTCTCTATATATATATATATATATATATATATATATATATATGTATATATATATAGAGAGAGAGAGGGTGAGGTATAGTCTGTCCTGGACTTTGTGGTTTTATTTTCAGGTACGAAGATTATGTACAATGAAAGACAAAGGAGAGGATCTCCCTACCTCTACTAACTAGGTCCTTGACCCAGACAGTCCTCCTGCCAGGTACTTGACCTAGGCAGTCCTAGTGCCGGGCCTTGACCTAGGCACTCCTTAGTGCTAGGTACGTGACCTAGGCACTCCTATCTTTAACGGCGCAGCCGTTTGTAATAAAGGGCGTGGGGTAGATTTTGTGGGTTACCGCATGTGAGATGTGTTACTCATCAAATAGAGTTATGGGTGATAGTTCCGTTATATAGGGGTTAGTTGTATGGTTGGGTGGCGTGTCTAGATATGATGTATATACAGTATATTACGTTACGGTAATGTAATTGGGGAAGGTATGAGAAGGGGTTTGATTGGTTTGTCTAGTGACATTAGACATCTCGTGTGGCGACACTGCGGGGCATCCTATTGTTGTCTTTGCATTGAGTCAAGTGTTTTGAGATTGGGAAATCGGTGAGGTCTGCAAAATTAGACGAGTACTATTTGGCATGTGTGTGAATCCCGTGCATGGCTGGTGATGGTTAGTGACGGTTACAATACATTACAACACAATCACTGAATGGTTCTTAGTACATAGATTTTCATCTTATCAAGCACATTAACTCTTTTTTAATTCCTTGCAAACACGATCAAGACTAACAGTATCTCGATGGAACCATATTAGGAAACTGATACGCTGTCGGGCTAGGACTCGAACCTAGCCGATACGTAACAAATGAACAGTGATTTACCAATTGCGCTATCAAGTGGGATAAAAGTTGAGCACAATTTCTTATATATGTATGCACGAGGTACATACATATACACGAATTTTATACTCAACCCACCCCGCCATGATAGTTCGTACACAAGTGGGACAGTATTACAACACACACTGAATGGTCCTTATTACATAGATTTTCATCTTATCAACCACATTATCATTTCTATTTTAATTCCTTGCAAACACGATCGTGGTTAACAGGAGCTCGAAGGAAGCATATAAGGAAACTGATGCGCTGTCGGGCTAGGACTCGGACCTAGCTGATAAGTATCAAATGGACAGTGACTTAATCAATTGCACTATCAAGAGGGATATAAGTTGAGCACAATTTCTTATATATGTATGCTCGAATTACACACACACACACACACACACACACACACACACACACACACACACACACACACACACACACACACACACACACACACACACACACACACACACACTTTCAACGAACGGACGGCTTGAAGAACGCTCTGAAGAAAAGTGCAGATTGTGGATACCAACGCAAAGAGAAGTGCCTTTTTGTATTTGCAGGGTGGGGGGAAATTGCTCGTGGGGTAGTGGGAAAGTAAGGAAAGAGGAGAGGGGGAGGGATTGCTGGGGAAATGGAAGGTAATGAGGAGGTGGAGGAAATGGCCCTGACGGGCCGCCGTAAGGTAGACAAACGACCCCAAGACGAGTTGGATGATAACGACATGTCTAATAGGAATGTGAAGATTAGAGGTATAGATAGGAGCAATATAGCAGAAAGTGATGAGAATATTTTCAAGGGATTTAAAGAGAGTGGGGGGGACACAAACCCCCCCCGACTGACAAGACTAGAGAAGAAGGTTGATAAGGTGATCGAGTACTTGGAGAGTAGGTTAGGTCATATGAACACCATTTTACAAAGGGTTGAAAGATTGGAAGAACTGGAAAAGGCGAATAAAAACTTAACTGATGAAATAGAAGAACTAAAAAGACAGTTAAGAGAGGTAAAGGGGGAGAATGAGGAATTGAAGAAGAATAGTAAAGAAAACAGAGAAACGATAGCTAAAGAAAGTAAAAATTGGAAGGAAACTCAAGAAGGAAATAAGATTTCATTCACTGACATAGTCAAACAGCAATTGAAAGAACATACTGAAGACTCAGTTATTAAAGTGATGAGACAAAAGGAGAATATAGTAAGGGATTTAGCAGACAAGAAGAAATGTATAATTATATTAGGAATGGAAGAGAAACACAACACAGATAGAACCACAAGAATCAAAGAGGAAAATGAAAAAGTAAGCCAATTACTAGAATCAGTTCAGGAAGATGAACCAGGAATTATGAAACAAATCGAAGAGAAATTTAGACTCGGAAAGTATAGCACAGACAAGACCAGACCAATTAAGATTAGATTCAGGTCACAAACAACGGCAGAGAATATCTTATCCAAAACAGGGAAACTAGCAACAAGTGAACTATACAAAAAGATATGGATAAAAAGAGAAATGAATAAAGAGGAAAGAGAGGAAGAAAAGCAGAAAAGACTGGAAGCTAAGACAAAAAACGAGAACAGAACGGAGTCAGAGAAAGAGAGATTCTATTGGAGAGTAGTGAACATGAAACTAAGGAAGTTCGACATACAAAAGAAAAACATAAGGGAAACAGAGAACACAATGGAAGTGGCAGAAAACTAAGAGTGTCTTACACAAATATAGATGGATTAATAACAGGATTGAATGAGCTGAATGATTATTTGAAAGAAAAAGAACCGGACATAATGGGAATTGTAGAAACAAAATTAAAAGGCCCACTACCACCCAACAGTGTAGGACATGATGCATACAATTATTGGATTAGAAACAGAGAGAAAAAGCAAGGGGGTGGAGTTATGTTCCTGACTAAGAAGGATATAAACGTGAAAGGTGTCATATATGGAAAGAATACAGTAGAGATGATTATGATAGAAGTGGAAGACAGAGATAAGAAGAGCAGAAAATTTGTGATCAATTATGTGCCTCCGAAAACAGCCTCATGGGAGGAGAGTGAATATAAAAGTATGCTAGAGGACACAAAGATAGCATTAACTAAAATAATGGAAGACGGAGGAAGAACAGTTATGATGGGCGACTTTAATTGCAAAGAAATCTGCTGGGAAGAAATGACAGTAAAGAGTGGTGATGACTCATGGGGAAATGCTCTACTTGAGATGATTACTGACCATTCAATGACACAATGGATACAAGAGAACACTAGGTATAGAAATGAAGAAGAACCATCGAGGCTAGACTTAATAATTACATCTGAACCTAGAATAGTGGACAAGATTGAATATAAAACACCAATAGGTAAAAGTGACCACATATTGATTGAACTGGAACTTAATGAAGAAAAATATATGAAAAGAAATGAACAATATAGAAAAGGAAGAATGATGTATGAAAAAACAAACTTTGATAAAATAAGAGAATTCTTCCAACAAGAAAACTGGGAAGAAATATACAAAGAAGAAACATCAGTGGAAGAGAAATGGAATATTTTGACAAAAATTTACAAAAAAGGAGTGGAAAAGTATGTCCCAAGACAAAAACAAGAAAAAGAATATGTAAAATGCTGGTACAACAAAAGTTGTAGGGAGTTAAATGACAAAAGAGACAAAGCCTGGACCAGATGGAAAAAAGACAGAAGACCTGAAAAATGGAAAATATATACTGGTTATAGAAATGAATATGTACAAAAGTGCAGAGAGGAAAAAAGAAAATATGAAAAAGATGTTATAGAAAAGTGTAAAGATCAACCAAAACTATTCTACAGATTTGTAAACAATAAACTGAAAAACAAACAAGACTTGGAGAAATTGAGACAAGGAGGAGTTGAATACACTGAGGAAATGGAAATGGCAGAAATTATGAACAAAACATTTTAAATCAGTGTTTACAAGGGAAAATATACAACCTGAAGAGATTGAGTG
>NC_134789.1:62742696-62767696 GCF_046742065.1 Oratosquilla oratoria
GCAGTCGTTCAGAACTTCCTTGGAAACAATAAGGCGGAGAACTACAGTGAACTTGTGAACAGAATGCTCCTCGCTTTTCGTGATCTCGGGTGCAACATGAGCATCAAGCTTCATTTTTTGAACAGCCACCTTGATCAGTTCCCTGACAACCTGGGGGCTGTGAGTGACGAACAAGGAGAACGATTCCACCAAGACCTAAAGATCATGGAAGAACGCTACCAAGGGCGCTGGGACAAAAGTATGATGGCTGACTACTGCTGGAGCATTAAACGAAATTGCCCAGATGAAATGTACAAACGCAAAAGTTACAAACGCAAATTCCTGCCTGAAAAAAATACACAAAGAAATTGATAAGCTTCCATCAGCTGTGGTGATGTTCTGAAGGATGCTAATCTAACTTTGGGATAGATGTTCTGTTAATGTTCTGTTTCTTTTGCCTTAATAAATGTACAGAAATGGCTTTCATACTGTTTTAAGATTCAAGTGAACAAAAGAATTGTGGCTGATATTGCAATTTCCTATAATAACGAAAATTTAAAAAATAAATAAAAATGTCAAATTGCATAAAATCTGTAGCTTGCAGACAAAACCCGACTTCAGATTTGAAATCAGCACACTCAAGTTGACTGTAGAAAAGTCTTTTTTTAAATGCAACAAAATGAGTGTTCCCCAGTGTAATGATAACAATAATAATAATAATAATGATAATTATAATGATAATGATAATGGTGATGATGATGATGATGATGATGATGATGATAATGATGATGATGATGATGATGATGATGATGATGATGATGATGATGATGATAATGATAATAATAATAATAATAATAATGATAATAATGATAATAATAGTAATAATAATAATAATAATAATAATGATAATAATAATAATAATAATAATAATAATAATAATAATAATAATAATAATAATAATAATAATAATAATAATAATAATAATAATAATAATAATAATAATAATAATAATGATAATAATAATAATGATAATAATGATAATACTAATAATAAAATAAAACAAATATAACTTAAAATTGATTACAATAAAGTAAACCAAATAGAATAGAAAGGAAATAAAATTAATAATAAAATAAAGTAAAATTAAATAGAATTATATCAGATAATAACAAAACAAAGGGGAATATTATCTTCCCATGTCCCTCGCTTCATCTCCCCTACCCCCTCCACCTCTCCCCTTCCCCTCCTTTCCTTTTCCTCCTCCTCCTCCTTCTTCTTCCCTTTCCTTTTTTCCCCTTACATACTTTCTCATCCCTCCTTCCTTTCCCCCTTGTCCTTCCCCTTCCCCCTCCTTCACCCCTTCCCTATTCCTCTTGGGGACCTGGTGGATACTTCTGTGACCCTCGTTAAGTCTAACCTTAATCAACGTCGCTGCTAATGTCACCCTTGTGTATAAGATCCAAGGGTGATGTATTCTACTGTTGTTATATATTTTTGTCCATTGAGGAGCTTCCTGTGATGCTAGTGGTGGAAGAAGGGGGAAAAGGTAAAGCGGGGAATTGGAGAGGGATGGGAGGGGAGGGGGAAAGATGTCCTCAATTTCTTCAGTTCAACTTGGCCCTTTTCAGGTTTTGTCTTCTTCGCGAAATCGAAATGTTCTTCAGAAAGCGATGGGTAACCCCCCGAAGAACCAAAGACGAGAACCTATATGATTTTATCCTGCAAGATGAACAGCAAAGCTGCCCCTTTTCAAAACCCGTCAACCCCCTCACCTATCGGAAGGTGCAACCCTGAGGGGCTGGCACTCGTGCTCTGGACTGGGCCCAAGATCTCTTTCTGTCAACCTCAGCTGCATTTCTTTTACAGGGGGTCATCGACCTACGTCGTCGTCGGCATGCATCGTTCCGACTGTATGGTGGTGCAGAATCTGCAGTTTCATTTGTCATTTGTGGGATTATTCTCATTTTCTATTTTTTCCTTTCTTTCGTCTTAGTTTGATTTTTGTTATTTTTCGGTACTATAAATATGTTTCTCTTTCATTTTCCTATGGGTTAGTTTTATTTCTTGATATATATGTATGGATTTAGAGTGTTTAAAGTTAGGTAAGTGACTTAGTCTATGGTGATTCCGACTTGTGTCAAAAATAGCTTAATGTTGGTACGTAGGAATGGATCTCCGACGTAACTTGAGAACCACCTGTATTCATATATGGAGAACTGACAATCGGCGACTGTTCTCCTCTTCCTAATGTCAGTGACATAGGAACAGCCTCACAATGATTCAACACAGACAACAGTTCAAAGTTTCTTTCGAAAAAAATCTGTGGGAGGTTCGAAGGACCGTAGTCAGCCACTGTGAGGCTACGGTTATTCCACTTAGTGTAACGCCTTAGTCTCAGTGACACCCTTGTCTGATATCATCCTGGTCAATACCAAACAATTTTACTCAGCTGAGGGGAAGCCATTAGGATGAGAGGGTCAAGGAGATGCATTGGTGTTCTCTGGGGTGACTTTGTTCAATGTAGAAGAAGGACAGAGTACCTGAGGAACCTTGGCACTTTGGTAATACTCGTAGAAGTCAATTTGTGAATACCCAAGACATGGCGCCATTGGAAGGGGAAAGAGCTGCAGTTAATTACGTTAAGGTTACTTCGTTAACCTCATCAACCCTGAAAAGCGTTTAGAAGTTTCTCTTCTGGCGGAAGTGGTTTTATACAGAATGATCTAAAATAACCTGGTTTAATTATATTTGTCTTTGTAGAATGAAAACCTAAACCACAGCAGAGGGGTTTAAGGTAGGGTTTTCCAAAGTGATCAATCTCGACTTCTGGGGATTGCTGTGAAAAATACCTAACTTAGCCTCTGGATATCGATGTGATAAATACCTAACCTAACCTAACCCAGCCTAACCTAACCTAACCTAGCCTAATCTAACCTAATCTAACCTAACCTAACCTAACCTAACCTAATCTAACCTAGCCTAACCTAGCCTAACCTAACCTAACCTAACCTAACCTAACCTAACCTAACCTAACCTAACCTAACCTAACCTAACCTAACCTAACCTAACCTAAAAATTCGGAAGGGATTGTTTCCAACAATGCTCCCGTGTTTCCAGCTACCATCTCCTGCTTCACACACAACTTCAACAATTTCTCTCTACTTTCATTCCTTCCTGGTCTACCATATTTAGCAACTACATCATCAATTTCTTCATCACCAACTCGCACGCTTATGTCACCCAGTGGAAACCACTGAGCAACTCACTCCGAAACTACCAACATACTCCGGCAAATCATTCCAGGATTGTTCTCTTTCTTGGCCGCTCTTTTCACACCCTGGAACACTTACTGGACTGGCGAGCATCCACACTTCACTTTTCAGCTTCATTTTCACCCACATCAACCCGGCCGATATTTCTCTCAACTCCATTACATACTCTTTTAGTCGCTCACTGACCAATAAAGTGACTATTTCTTTCACTCTACATCTCGTTAAAGAAAACACTCCATTCTTTGATGACTTTTTGTTTGAAGGTGATGCGAAAGTTGAGACAATTTTTCGATGTTTGGAGGATGACTAGAATGAATACAATGTTCCTCTCGGGAATGTTATCCAGTGGCTACCGATGGTACGCCAACAATGGTCGGCCTTTACAGAGGATTCTGCCTTACTCAAGGGAAAGGTTCCTAATGTTTGTTCTGTTCACCGTATTTTACAAGGACACCATCCTTTAGCAAAGAAACTCAGTGGTGAACTGCATGATGCCTTGAAAGTGTGTATCAGGTCAATCAATGACGTTAAAGCAGATCCTCTCAATTCGCAATTATTTGCAATGTAATGAAAAAAAAAAATGAAGCAATTACTTTTGAACACTGACTTAAAGTGGCTGTCAAGAGGTGATAGCTTGCAAAAACTTGTTCATTTGTATGACTCGAATGTGGAATCTTTTACTGATGTGGAAGCGTCATTATGTGACGAGTTGAAAATTTGTAAGAACCACCTTTTCTATTTGACAGACCTATATTCAAAATTCAATAAAGTACAGGAGCGTCTGTAATGTAAAGATGTTATAATCATTGAAGTCCCAACAATCCTAATAGGCTTCCAAGTCAAAATAGGGTTATTTAAACCTTCATTGGCACGTAAAGATTTATGGGTAGAATTAACCCAAACAAATGGATAAAATATAAATGTGAGTGTGATTTATAGGCCAAAAACATTATCATTAGCAGACTACAACCTGTTGTTTTAAGAACCATTTAGCTTTTGCAATCGAGAAATGGTAATAATTGGGTGATTTCAATTTTACTGACATTGATCGGTAGACCCTTGAACATGGTAATATAGGTAGTCGCCTGATATTTTTTGGTGACAATTACGTAGCTCACACGTAAAAGAGTCCACAAGACATGGAAACATACTCGGTTGACTAATCACTATCCGTGTAAATATGATAACTGATGTAGAAGGTGAAAACATTACAGGTAGCTATCACAATCTAGTTAAATTCAAGCTACAAAAAGATTCAAAATAAACATTTGTTTACCTAAAATACCCGACTTCAGAAGAACTCAGTTCATGGAACTACGCCAGGAGCTTCAGCTTACAGACTGGGAGACAAAATTAAGAGGAAGTTATGTGGATCAGATGTGGGAAATATTTCAAAATATGCTCCCTGAGATGATTTATCCTTAATCCCGTTTAAGGAAAGATGTCCCCAGAATTAGAGTTGCACAAAAAGGCTTGAAGAACAAGACAAAAAAAAAAAAAAAAAAAAAGTATATATATATATATATACTTATATATATATATATATATACATATACTTCTATATATATATACAGATATGTATATATATATATAGACATATCCAGACATATATATATATATAATATATATATATATATATATATATATATATATATATATATATATATATATATATCATCACTTGGACACAATATAGTGGCACATTTGTAAATTACAATCACGAAGAACCCACAACGGATTAAAAGGAAACTTAGAATAAAGTATAACTTCTATATTTCTGCTAATAGCTATAGCCCTCTTCAGGAAAGTACTTTCCTGAAGAGGGTTATAGCTATTAGCCGAAATATGAAAGTTATACTTTCTTCAAAGTTTCCTTTTATTCCGACTGTGGGTTCTTCGTGTTTATGTATATATATATATATATATATATATATGTATATATATATATATATTGCTAAAAAGAGACAGGCTTATAAAAATAAAACCTTTTTGACTTACCTAATGATTATATATCAGAGTTATGTGATAATGCAAAGAGATTTAAAAAAGTCGATCAAGAAAAGAAAGCGATAGTACGAAACGAATATCGCTGATAAATAAAAAAAAGAATCCCCCCCCCACACAAATATATAGCTACATTAGGGACAAAACGGTTATTAGTAATCCCATTGGCCCACTAATGTCTGCCGACGGTCAACTTGAATATTCAAATGAAGGTATGCGATATATTGAACAGTTATCTTAGCTTCTCATTCGTAAACGAGACAACTGGAAGTGAAATCTTAACTGAAGTTTGTGATAGTTTTAGGGGAATCTTACTTCTGTAAATATAACCGAAGAAAACAATAGGAGATATATTGAAAAATTAAGATTAATATAACACTAGGTTGGTATCCAAGAATTTCGAAGGAAACAAAGAACGAGAATGTTGTTCCATTAGAAATTGTTCTAAAAGTTCTCTCATATCCGGGAATGTGTCAAAAGAATGGAAATTAGCCAACGTTAGTCCAGTGTTTAAAAAGAATGACAAAAGAAACTAATAAACTACAGACTTATAAGCTTAACCTCAATCGTAGGAAAAAATAAGGAAATTATCATCAGAGATGCTATCGAACGTCATTTAGAAGTTAACTGTTTGTTAAATGACAGCCAGCATGGATTCAGAAGGAAACGTTCTTGTGTGACTAAACTACTCGAATTTCACAACACAGTCATCTCAATTTATGACAAAAGAAATAATTTAGATTTTATATATCTGCACTACTTGCTAAACTTGCTTTACACGGAATAAGAGATAATCTATTAAGTTAGATTAGTTATTGGTTGAACAATCGCAAACAGCAAGTTGTTTTGAATGGTAAAAACTTCTAACCGAAAGAAGAATATTACGGGTGGAGTTCCTCGGTGTTCCGTTCTTGGGCCACTTCTGTATACAGGGTTCCATTCTTGGGTACTTTCTGTGTATATTAACAATATAGGCCATGAACTAAAATCTGTTGTCTCCAAATCAGACGAGAAAATAACTGTCCAAAGATGTCAGGATATATATTTATTTTGGCAGTGTGTAGAAACAACTTAACTAACCGTGTAGTCAATGAATGGAATAAACTTCCTGCAGAGGTAGTGCACTGTAGTACGGTCCGAAGTTTTAACCAATACCTAACCAATATGCCTGACAACTGTTTGGTTCGCTTATTTATCCATTTCTTCGTTTAACTATCTATTCTTAGCATCCGACCTATTTATGGACCAAAAGGCCTCTGGTCAGTATGCTCTTCCTTTGTAATAATTTGTGATCCTTTGTAACTGGAAGATGAAACATCTCAGACTGTTTGGAGACATACATAAAGCACCTTGAGAAATTAAGGAAATACTTTAAAATACGTTTAGAGGCTCTGGATGAAATGCATGTACCCGACTGGATTGTTACACCGTTTGATTTGGAAATAGAAAATGCAGATATTAAATCTTACTTGGAAGATGAAATCGTTGATATATGTGTGAATCTCAAAGTTTAATCATTGTTCAGAAGTGAAAGTCTTAACGATAATTGGAACGATGGAAATACTGCTACTAAATACTCCAAACTTAGTGCAGCTGAGCCATTTCTACTTGCATTCTCAACTTCGTACATGCTTGAAACTGGTTTTGGCCAGTCAAATGCAGTTCTAACAAAACAGAGGAATAGACTGAACCCGAAAGAGCATGGTAACTTACGGCTGAAGCTCACTAATCTCCAACCAAATATCAATGCCCTTGCTGATGTTTATCAAACTAACCTTTCCCATAATGGTGTCAACAAATTCAATAAAAATTTATGCTAATTTGTTATTGTATTTGATTTTACCAATGTTAGTTATGAAGTTTACCTCTAAAATTATCCATGTCATGTTTGGTATTGATACTAGGGGCAATGCAAATGCAGTGCACGCGTATAGTATAGGGATCTGAGAAGTTGAGCCTGTCTGACCGTCTACTCCTCCGAAACTGTGTCCAATTGTTGCCAAAAATTGGACCATAGATTGATTATTATAATTATAGCAAATAACAGCAAACAGACTTTTTTTTTTTTTGCTGGGAATGTTAAAGAGTATTTGGTAAGAGAAAGTTAAGTGATGTCATAGTTATGATATCTGTGGCAAATGACAACAAACAGATTCTCTTATCTGTTTATTTTCCAGTATTTCATGAGACACGTACACTCATCATGATGTGTTTTCACGCATTTCGATAAATTTGAAAAAAATCATGTTTAATTCCATCATTATATTTAATATTTTGTACATTTCTTATGCTTTCAACAACAACAGTAAATAGTTTTTCCTTCTTGTTTACTTACATTTCATGAGAGATATTCACAGGGATGTGGGGATACAGAACAACAGTTTTTCAGGGCTTGGTATGCACTTTTCTATAGTGAGGTTTTCAACATTATGTTCAATATTCTGTATATCTATTAAGGTTTCAACAATAACAGTAAACAGTTTTTCCTTTTTTACTTATATTTCATGAGAGATTTTCACCTGGGGGTAGTAATGCAGAACAACATTTTCGCATAGTTTGGTATACAATTTCCTTTACTACATACATATACCAAAGGCTTTTTCCCCCTTACTGATATATATATATATATATATATTTATATATATATATATATATATATATATATAGATATATATATATATATATATACATATATATATGTATATATATATATATATATGTATATTATGCTGTATATATATATATATATATATGTATATTATGCTGTATATATATATATATATATATGTATATATACATATACATATACATATATATATACATATTTATATATGTATATATATATATATGTATATATAAATATATATATATATATATATATATATATATATATATATATATATATATATATATATATATACAAAACAATGTTTGCTATGCAGTCCCCTTGACATCTACTTAACTATCGTTATCATTATTATAATTTTTCATGTGCCTGGAGGCCGATGGATGATCGATCAAGGGTTCCATGAAAGGGTCAGTAGTGTGAAAAATTTGGGGACTGTTTTAAGGTCTAAGTGCCCCTGATATTCTCAGGTTATTGACGTATTTTATTGATTTTGTTATATCTCTCTTCATCCGACTCGGGCAGTTATGAAAAAAAACAAAACAAAAAACTGGTGAAACCTAGATCCGTTTTCTTTCTAACGATGTCATACAATTCTAGTTCCTTACAGGAGGCCTCAACCTACCTCAAGCATCCTATACTTTATGTATTGCTGTTCTTTAGTGTCCTGAAGAGGACCACTTCAACACTAAATATAATCGCTTTGGATCCACTAATTCCCACTAGATTCCGATTCGTAGACCCACCTGGGGGCCTTTTTGGCCCTTTAAGGAACCATGAACCTCAAGATGAGAACCTCTGGCTTCATGAGCTTCTCCCGAACTGAAGGGCTACTTCGATGACACCAGAGGCAAGAGTTGGAGGCTTCTGTGTTGCTCCTCGTGTGATATCATCTTCGGTAAGAAAATTTATATATATTTTTTCAACGAAAAGGCTCGAGACTTCGAGTAGAACCTCAGGCGTCTGGTTCTTAGCGGAGGAGGAGGAGGGAGACGTCGAGGAACACCTTAAGATGTCTCCTCTTCTGTCGTCAGCTGTTCTTCGTGCTGAGTTTCGGAACCTATTTTTCTTTAATACTAAAGACCGTTCCCCCTTATAAAGGGGTGGCCGTGTCAAAATATGTACACATCTTTCCAAAAACCCGTATGCTGTCCCTTTATCTTGTAAGGGCCATCTCTATTCCCTGCCACATTTCTAGTGTCCTAGTGTCATGCCTTTAGAAGATAACTAAAACATATATAAATAAGTAGGTGTAGTGTTGGTCAGTGGCTCACAGCATGTGGTACGTGGGCCCCAAGTGGGCCACAAAGGCTCACTAGTGGGATCACACACCAAAAGCTAGTGAATTAGTGGGTTCTTAGTGATATGATTCAGTGTTGTAGAAGCGGTCTTTTCAAGGTGATTTTAGGAACAACAATACAGTATGGCATTCATGAGAACATAGTTGATAGCTATTCACTGATTACTTCATTCGTTCATTAATTCTTATGCACTTATTTATCTATTTTTATTTATTTATGTATTTATACATTTGTTATAATTTATCCATCTAGTCATTTGTTTATTTACTTATTTATTGATATATCATCTACTTATTCATATATATCTTCACTTGTTTAGTCATATGTTTATTTATTTATGTAATTGTTATTATCTTATATTATCATTCTTTTATTTATCTTATTTTATCTACTAATTTTTTTTGCAGATACTCTATTAGTCCCAGAAACTCTGGAATACAATTTTTTACTTTTATTTTTCTGTTTAGTATAAAAAAATACAAAATAATGATCCATTAACTTTAGTAACTCCATTAAGGAGTGCGAGAGAGAGAGAGAGAGAGAGAAAGAAAAGTTCATCTTGTTCCCACAAGTTAACTAATCTTTTTTCTTTTTCGGTTTCGTAAAATTTTTAGGTGCAGAGACGGTACTGTGACGTTGCAGTCAGCATTTTAATGCTACGTCTCCCTTTATATATATTTTTCTGTTCTGTCGTCAGATGATTTTTAGTCATTTTAGGGGACAGACTTCATACAGACCGGGAGCATGTGTGTGTGTGTGTGTGTGTGTGTGTGTGTGTGTGTGTGTGTGTGTGTGTGTGTGTGTGTGTGTGTGTGTGTGTGTGTGTGTGTGTGTGTGTGTGTGTGTGTGTGTGTGTGTGCGCGTGTATGATTCACCTTGGTCTTTGGATCACGTGTTGGACTCGTGATCGACAGCTGTTTCCCTCCCGGAAGAGAGCTCAGAGCTCGTATGACCGATCTATGGGTAATGCTGTGACCTTACACGCACACACACACCCAACTCCCCCCCCCCACGAGAGTTGGAGTAACGACTCGAAGCACAACGGTACTGAAATTATTTCAGCCCTGGGCAGGATTCGAATCCGGACCACCTTAGTGGCAGCCGAGAACTCTACCAACTGTGTGTGTGTGTGTGTGTGTGTGTGTGTGTGTGTGTGTGTGTGTGTGTGTGTGTGTGTGTGTGTGTGTGTGTACGTGCGTGCGGACCTTAGCCAGACCTCTTCTACTTCCCTTTTCTTTGTTTAACTCGGAGACTCTTAAATGGTGTGTTTGCACGAAAAGTCTTCAGGTGTTAAGGTCTTGAGAGAAAGAATGAAAGAAAAAAAAAAAGAAAATTTCCAGCGATTTATTCGTTACAAAAGAGCAAAAGAAAGAAAGAGGTATAAAGAGAGAGAGAGAGAGAGAGATTGTGTGTGAGTGAGACAGTGAGTGAAAGACACAGTGATAGAGTGAGAGTGTGAAAGACGGAGAGATTGGGAGAGTGAGTAAGCGGGAGAGTGAGAGAGAAAGATTGAGTATGTTTCCAGAAATACTTAGAATTTCTACTTTTGAGGATAGAATCGTACAAAAATCATAAAATTTGTGTAAAAGGGATTTAAGGAGGGTTACTAAAGGAAGGGATAGTTGTGGACAAGATTCACTAATATTCTTTTTTGAGTGGAGATTGTTCTCTAATCATAAATGCTGCGTGACTCTGTTCCGTAAGGGTTATTGATCATATAAGGCATATATGGAGAGAAGGAAGAAAGGAGGCCAGGGAGGAAGGGAGTGGAAGAAGGGGGAGGGGGAGAGGGGGGAGGGGAGGGGGAGGGGGAAGGAAAGAAATGTTTTGTATCCACACTAACAAACACACTTGAAAAATACTCGAATGCACAGAGGCAGTATTCAACACGTAATTAAATAAATTTTTACGTCAACAGTACTGAAAAAATGTCTTATTCAGCGTCAAACACTGTTTACCCACCTCATTTTTGCTGTTAACCCCCTTCCCTCCTCCTCCCCTCTCCCCCATCCCCCATCTCCTGGATAAGGAAGTAGAGAACAAGTTTGGTAGGAGACTCCCACAGTTAGATGCACGTAGGTAGATTTTTTCTTTTGGTGTTAGTTCTTCACGAAAAGAGGTCTTGTGTGTGTTGGCGTCTCGGTGTATTTTTGGAAGCAAGACTCATTATCATTAGTGCCAAGAAGGTACTTTCTTAAATCGAGGTTCCGTTCATTCATTTCTAGCTGTTAATTAATGTTTTGTTATATCAAATATGTTTTTATTTTCTCGACAACAAAGTTGCTCACACGCGTACATACACGTTAAAAGAATCGAAGGGTAAGAGTAAACTGTGTGGATGTGCGTGTATAAGTGCACACAGACATACAGACACACACACACACACACACACACACACACACACACACACACACACACACACACACACACACACACACACACACACACACACACACACACACACACACACACACACACACACACACACACACACACACACACACACACGCACGCGCGCACACACACACACACACACACACACACACACACACACACACACACACACACACACACACACACACGCACGCGCACACACACACACACACACACACACACACACACACACACACACACACACACACACACACACACACACACACACACACACACACACACGCACACACACACACACACACACACACACACACACACACACACACATACATACACACACGCACACGCACATACATATATATACACACAAATACACACAGACACACACACACACACACACACACACACACACACACACACACACACACACACACACACACACACACACACACACACACACACACACACACGCACACACACACACACACACATTTTAAGGTAGGTATGATATTTGTAGAGTGAGTGAAAGGACCTCACCTGCGTCAATTGGACTTTTGTTAAGGTAGTAAAGATATGTTTTAATAAGAGGAAAGGAAAACTAATGGAAAAATGTAATAATGGAAAAAGAAGAGTAAGGGAAGGGAGGAAGGAAGGATAAGAATGAAAGGAGACGAAGAATGACAGAGAGATGGGAGATAAAGAGAGGAAAGAGGGGTGACGAAGAAGAGACATGAAATAAAGATAAAAAAAGAGGAGAGTACAATTTTGGAGAAAGAAAGGAAGGGGAACGAAGAGGGGAGATAAGAGGGAAGAGAAGAGGGAAGGTAAGGATAAGAGGACTAGGGAATAGCATAAAGTATGAGTGGAAGGGAAGAAGAAGAGTAAAAGGAAGGAGTCTGAGAGATAGGGTGTACAGGTTATGGATCAAGAAAACAGGGAGGAAATGGAGAGGGGAAATGGGGACGAGGGGAGAGATGGGGAAGAGGGGAGAGATGGGGAAGAGGAGAGAGATGGGGAAGAGGGGAGAGATGGGGAAGAGGAGAGAGATGGGGAAGAGGAGAGAACTGGGGAAGAGGGGAGAGATGGGGAAGAGGAGAGAACTGGGGAAGAGGGGAGAGATGGGGAAGAGGAGAGAACTGGGGAAGAGGGGAGAGATGGGGAAGAGGAGAGAACTGGGGAAGAGGGGAGAGATGGGGAAGAGGAGAAAGATGGGGAAGAGGGGAGAGATGGGGAAGAGGATAGAACTGGCGAAGAGGGGAGAGATGGGGAAGAGGAGAAAGATGGGGAAGAGGGGAGAGATGGGGGAAGAGGAGAGAACTGGGGAAGAGGGGAGAGATGGGGGAAGAGGATAGAACTGGGGAAGAGGAGAGAGATGGGGGAAGAGGGGAGAGATGGGGAAGAGGAGAGAGATGGGGGAGAGTTGGAGGACTTTCCTGGTACGTCAGGGGGACAACAGAGAGGGCAAAGTGGGATGTGTGTTAATCTGATAGTGAACCTTGGAGGACCAGGGGGGCCACGAGTCCACGGGACCACCTGACACTCTTTCCAGCAGTTATCTAAACAGAACCTTCCAGGAATATTCAATCCCTCCCCCTCCCCCATCTCTCTCTCTCTCTATCTGTCTATCTATCTCCACCTTCCCTTCATTTTCCTTTCCTCTCCTCTCACATTTTCTTCATCTTCTACTAACCATTCTTCACAATACCACATTCAGTATTCTCTTCCTTCTACCGTTCCACCCCCTTCTCCACACTTTATCATGTCTTTTTTTCGTTCAGCGCGAGGTTCTCCACAAGGATAGAATCGCTGGTGAACTACTGCCCACAACAACAATCCTCCCACCCCAACTTCGTCCTCCACTTGTTCTTCGCTTCTTCCTCCTCTTTGTTCAATTCCTTTTTCTCTTTTTTCCAGTCCTCTTTCCCCTCTTTCCGGTTCCTTCTCTTCCTCTTTTCCTTCACTCTTTCTACTCCTCCCTCTCATTTTCCTCTTCCTCGTCCTCCTCCTCCTTCTCCTCCTCTATCTTCTCGTCATACTCCTCCCTCTCATCGTTCTCCTCCTTCTCGTCCTTTTTCTTCTTGTCGTACTCCTCGTCCTCCTCATTCTCTTTTTTTCCTCTTCCTCTTCCCCCTTCCTCTTTTTCCTCCTCCTCCTCGTCCCTCTTCGTTCTGCTCCTCTTCTTTCTCCTCCCCTTCCCCCTTCCCCTCTTCCAACTTCACACACACACACACACACACACACACACACACACACACACACACACACACACACACACACACACACACACACACACACACACACACACACACACACACACACACACACACACACACACACACACACACACACACACACACACACACACACACACACAGACACACACAGACACACACAGACACACACAGACACACACAGACACACACAGACACACACAGACACACACAGACACACAGACACACAGACACACAGACACACACACACACACACACACACACACACACACACACACACACACACACACACACACACACACACACACACACACACACACACACACACACACACCTTGTTTTTCTCCTCCTGTTCCTGCTCCTCCTCCCCTTCTTGCTCGTTCTCTTTCTCCTCCTCCAGCTACTGCTCCTTAGCCACCTCATCTTCCTTACCTTCTCATTTCTTTTATCTTTCTTCTCTTCTTCCTCCTCTCCTCCTCCTCCTCCTCATTTTTTTCTTTGCAAGTCTTCTGTTTCCCTTCCCATCATTCTATTCTTCCATCTTGTTCTTTTCCTCTCTTTCTTTCTTCTCGAGTGTCTCACTTCGTTTAAGAACTCGACCTATTCTCTGGAAGACCTCTCTCATGGCCTGGCTTACTAGACATTATCTCTCGCATATGTCTCTTGTCTTTGCCAGAAGTATTTATTTTCTTGCCTTGCAGGGAGCTGCCAGAGGAGAGGCTTGAGACCCGCTGATTTATCTGATCTCCCCCCCTCTCTTTCTCTCTCTCTCTCTCTCTCTCTCTCTCTCTCTCTCTCCCTCTCTCTCTCTCATTCTTTTTTGTCTGTCTGTTTGTCTTTTTGTCTGTCCGTTCATCCTTCTGTCCGTCTATGTGTCTGTTTGTTTGATCTGATTGTCTGTCCTTTTTGTGGTTTTGTCCTAGTCCCTCTCTCTGTCTGTCTGTCCATCCTTCCCCTTTTTTTTTCTCTGTATGTCACTCTGTATGTCACTGTCAGCGGTTTTGGTGTTATTTCTATAACTATTATTATTGATATTATTTCTTTTGTTGCTGTTGTAACTGTTACCCTAAAATGAAATAGAACTGCCTGTGTCTAGTATTGGAAGTCAGACTGAATTCAGAACAAATATAAAGTGAACTTGCAAACAGATGCATAAGTAGATAAATAGATAAAAGGACACATAATATGTGTGAACAGATGAATAAATGATCGAACGAATAAACGAAAAATACATTAGGAAATGAATAAAAATGACTAATTAATTGATAGAGATTAAAGAATATTGCTATGATGTCTGTTTAACTGAGCCTCAACTTCGAACTGTGTAACATGCAAACTCGACAGCAGGAAGCTTTTGTGGTGTTAGGAGGGCATAAGGGCATAGAGAGTATAAGGGGGATTAGGGGCTATAGGGTGCATAGGGGGACATAGAGAGTATAAGGGGCATAAAGAGGGTATAGTTGGCATAGGTGGCATAAGGGAGGTGTAACCGTGGAAAAGGTTGTGGTTACATAAGGAGGACTTAATGCGGGCGAGATAAACTCCAAAACGGGAGTTTTCTTCTATTCATTAATCTGGAGTTATTAACAAAATAGAACATATATAGGCTCTTTGGGTAAAATACAGTAAGTGCCGGGCCTTGACCTCGGGCACACCTGGCTGGCAGGCTTGACCTGCTCAGCTCTGGCCGGTAGGTTCTTCACCTGCCCAGCTCTCGGGCGGTAGGCTCTTAACTTACCCCGCTCTGGCGTTCGTGACATGGGTGTTATAGGTTATATAGGGGGTTAGTGGGTTGTTGTAAGTAAAGGCGTTAGTCTCGCTATTCTATGCATTGGGGTCAGTTTTATATATGAGGGTTAGTCCTATAGTTGATGGATATTGTTAGGTATATTATATATATGTTAGTTTATGGGTAATATACTAGGGCAGTTATAATAAAGGACTTTTAATAGGTTAGTCTGGTGACATTGGGTATCTATATCTTGTTTGTCTTGAAATGTGCTGCGTTAGATGTATGTTGTGGGAAATGCAAGGTTAGCAAGAAGGGGAGTCTCGCTATGTTGCAAGCATATGGATCACGTGCGTGGTGGGTGATGGTTAGTAATGGTTACAGAGGGCATAGGAGGGCATTGGGTGTATAGGGATCATAGAGGGGCATAGGAAGGTAATAAGAGGCATAGCGACATGGAGGCATAGGGAGCATATGGGGGCATAGGGGGCATAGGGGATATAGAGGATATAGAGGACATAAGTTGGCAGAAGGGGTGTAGTGGCATAGGGGGCATAGGGAGTACAGGAGGGCATAGGGTGTGTAGGGAGGATTAAGGGAGTTTACGAGGAGCATAAGGGAGTAATAAGGGGTATAAGAGGGTATAGGGGGCGTAGGGAAGGCATAGAGGGGGATATAGGAAGGCATAGGGGGCTTACGGAGGCATAGGGGCGTAGGGGGGCATAAGGGGGTAAACGAGGGGCATAGGGTAATAAAGGGTATAGAACGGCAAAGGAGGGAATAGGGGCGCAGGGGAGCATGGGGGCATATAAAGGGCATAACGCAGCCGTAGAAAATTGTCCAATGCACACAAGAATAAAATTAATTATGTCTTGGAGAGAGAGAAACATATATATGTATATATATATTATATATATATATATATATATATATATATAGAGAGAGAGAGAGAGAGAAAGAGAAAGAGAGAGAGGGGGGAGAGAAAGAGACAGACAGACAGACGGACGGACAGACAGACAGACAGACAGACAGATATATATATATATATATATATATATATATATATATATATATATATAGAGAGAGAGAGAGAGAATAGTGAGAGTGAATTTGATGTCCATATGCAGGTGTCGGACAAAGGCTTGATTCTCAGCGCCGTAGGGGACGTAAGGAAAGCGGGTGTGGTGTCCGACAGCTGTTGAAGGGAAGGAGGGGAGGAGTAGGTGAAGGGGAGGAATAGTAGAAGATGAAAGAGGGGGGGTGAAGAGGAGGTTCAGGCGGAAGGGGTATGGGAAAGGGGGAGGGGAAAGGGGAAGGAGGAAGGGGGAGATGGAGTTGGAGGGTAGAGGAAAGGGAAGGGGGAAGGGGAAAGGGGAGGAGTTTGGGGAAGGGCATGGGGAGGGAGAGGGGTATAGAGAAGGAAGATGGTGAGGGGTAGGGGAGGGGGATGGAGGTAGGGGGAGGTGGAGGTGTGGTTGAAGAGGGAGGGGGGAGAGGGAGGGGGAAGTGGAAGGGGAGGTGGAAAGGGGAGGGGGAAGGGGAGGGGGAAGGGGAGGGGTATGGGTAAGGAAAATGGTGAGGGGCAGAGGGAGGGAGAGGGAGGAGGAGCAACGGAATGGGGAGGACGAGGGTGAGGAGGAAGGGAGGACAGTATCGAAGAATGGCTCAGAGGATTTACATCGGAAATAAGAGCATTTCCGATAGGCCTATATGTATTTTTTCATTATATCAATTTATGTATATATTTATTTATGTATTTATTGTCTATTAGTATGTTTTTCTATTTATCTGTATTCTATCATTCATCTATTCATTTATTCTATCTCTTTATTCATATACCTATATTCATTCAATAATTTATTTATTCATTTAATTATTAATCAATTAATTTATTTATTCATGTGTGTGCATGTAAGGTCACAGAACTGTTCATAGATCGGTCTACAAACAAACTTTGAGCTCTCTTCCGGGAGGGTAATAGCTATCAATCACGAGTCTAACACGTGGTCTAATACCAATTCAATCGCACACACATACGTGCGCGCGTGCGTGTGTGTGCGTGTGGGAGATGAAATTACTTAGCTTCGAAGAAAGGTGAAATAAAAAAATAAAAATAAAAAAGCTTGTAGGCAGGAAATGGTTCTTTTTTGCTTTGAGTCCCTTGTAGTCCTTTGTGTTCCCCTTCTCAGGAAGATGAGGATCTCAACTTTTTCGTAAGCCACCCACTTCACCTCCCTCCTCCTCCTCCTCCTACTCCTCTTACAATGCCTCTCTTGCTTATCTCCTCCTCCTCGTACCTTCCTCCTAATTTTCTTATTTCTACTATTTCTAATTCTCCTTCTCTTCTGCTCATGTCCTATTTCTTCTTCTTTTGTTTCATCTTCTTCTCTTCCTCCTCCTCCTCTTCCTCCTCCTCATTTTTATTTTATTCCTCCTCCTCTTTCTCCTATCCCTCCTCCTTCTCCTTATTATCCTACTCCTCCTTCTTCTACTTACCTTCTCCTCTTCTTCCTCCTCCTCTTCCTTCTCCCTTTCCTCCTCTTCTTCCTCCTCGTCTTCTTCCTCATTTTTCTCCTATTCCTTCTCCTTCTCCTCTTCCTCCTCATTACCCTACTCCTCCTCCTGCTTCTTCTGATCTCTTCCTCTTCCTCCTTCTCCTCGTCTTCTTACTCCTCTTCCTCCTACTCTGCCTCTTCATCATACTCGTCCCTCTCCTCTCCTTCCTCCTCTTTCTTCTCCTCTTTCTCTTCCTTCACATGTTCCTCTTCCAACTTCTATTCCTCCTCCTGCTTCTTTTGATTTCCTCCTCCTCCTCCTACTTCTTTTGATCTCCATCTCCTGATCTTGCATATTCTCTCCTACTCTTCCTCCTCTTCTTCTTCATCCTCCTCCTCCTCATTCTTCTACTCCTTTTCCTTTTTCTTTCGATCTCTTCCTCCTTCTCTTCCCTCTCTTGCAAATTCTCTCTTACTCCTCCTCCCCTTTCTCTTGCAATTCCTCTCCTTCTCTTCCTTGTCCTTTTCCTCTTCCTCCTCCTCCTCCTCCACTTTCTTCTCCATCTCCTCTTCCTCCTTATTCTGCTTTTCATCCTCCTGCTTCTGCTGTTTTCCTTTTCTTCCTCCTAATTCTTCTCTTATTCCTCTTGCTTTTTATTTTCTTTCTTCCCCTTTAACTCACCTCTCTTTTTCCCTTTACTCTTTCTCTTTTCTCTCTTCCTCACCTCCACCTCCTGTTTCTGACCCTTTTGCTTCCCTCTCTTTTTCTTCCTTTTTCTTTTTCTTCGTCATCGTATTTCTTTTGACTCTCCTCATCCACTTCCCTCTTTTCCACCTGTAATCCCATTTTTGTCTTCCTTATCTTGTCTTTACCTCCTTTCCTCCACTTCTTCCTTCTCTTTTTTCTACTCCTCCCCTAATCTTCTTTTTCTCTTCCTCCTCCTCCTCCTCCTCCTCCTCCTCTTCCTCCATGTCTCCTCTTTTTCCGGAACCTCTGTCTCTCTCTCTCTCCCTCACTATGAGGACTCAAAATTTGTGTTCTAGAGTTTTCTTCCGAAATTTCTTTCGAACTCCTTCTCCTCTTCCTCCCCCTCCACTTCCTCTTCCAGTTCTTCCGTCTTTTCTTCCTCTTCCTCCTCTTTCTCCTCTTCCTCCTCCTACCCCTCCTCTTCCTCCTCTTCCTCTTCCTACTCTTCTTCTTCCTCATATACACCTTTCAGTTGAATAAAGTTGTCTATTTTGTTTCTGTCTAAACCGGCAGACCACATTTTGTCAGCAATAACCAGCGCTTCTATGCTTGGGGACAATATCGTACCGAAGGGGTGGAGTCGTAGAAATGGTCAAGGAGACATTTAAAGAGAAGGGTAGCAAAACGGGGGAGTAGCAGAGGCTCAAATTTATCAGCTTTTTTTTTTCAAAGGAGATGAGTCACCAGTCATAAAGGAATTTTGTGTGGCTGATCCGTAAGGGTTTTACTAAAATCCCTGAAACGATGACTAATAAAGTCTGTGGATATACTGTAGACTCTGCTAAGTAAACCAAGCCTAAGAGAAAAAGTGCCGTTGTCTTAGCTGGCTGACACGATATGGAAAAAATTCAGCCATCTCGAATGAACCTCAGCTCACTCTAAATGGCACTCTCTGTAGTGGCTGCTGGTGCCAGGATATCTCACTGAACCGTGCACACACGCACGCACGCACACACACACACACGCACACACACACACACACACACACACACACACACACACACACACACACACACACACACACACACACACACACACACACACACACACACACACACACACACACACACACACACACACACACACACACACACACAGTTGGTAGATCGCTGTTGGTAGAGCGCTGAACTGGGAAGTAGAAGTGCTCCCAGTACCCAATTCGAATCCTGCCCAGGGCCGAAATTATTTCGGTATCGCTGTGCCTCGGGTCGTTACTCTGACTCTCGTGGGCGGGGAGTTGGGTGTGTGTGTGTGTGTGCAAGGTCATAGCATTACCCATAGATCGGACCTACGAGCTCTGAGCTCTCTTCCAGGAGGGAAATAGCTGTCGATCACGAGTCCAACACGTGATCCAAAGACCAAGTGAACACACACACACACACACACACACACACACACACACACACACACACACACACACACACACACACACACACACACAGACACACAGACACACACACACACACACACACACACACACACACACAGACACACAGACACACACACACACACACACACACACACACACACACACACACACACACACACACACACACACACACACACACACACACACACACACACACACACACACACACACACACACACACACACACACACACACACACACACACACACACACACACACACACGTTCAGCAGCGAAGGGCTAAACCATACTGGCATAACCCCGAGCACTTGGATCACCATTACCATCGTTGCCACTATAAATGTCATTATTATTAACATTACATTTATTTCTAATGCTATTACTTTTAATACTATCGCTACTATTACCATTAACATTACCGTAACGATTACCATCAGCGCTGACAATTGCAACCATTACCATTGTCATTACCATTACAGTTACCACTACCACAACTATTGTCATTCATGCCTCTTTTATTACTAATACCATTATTACTATGTCATCGCTTCCACTATCATTGCCATTGCCAATACCAGTACAATTACAGTTTTAATTACCATGGCCTTCACAACTACCAAATTTTAGCTATTCCTAACACTACAACTATCTCCATCTCCTCCTCCTCATTCTCTTCCTTTTCCTTTCCTTTACACTCCTCTCCCTTTCTCTCTTTCTTCTCTTCCTCCTCTTCCTCCCCCATGCCCTCTCCCTTCTCCTTTTCCTCCTTTTCCTTCTTCATTTCCTCGTCCTCCTTCTCTCCCTCTTCCTCCTCCTCTTCTCCCTCTATGATCTCTCCCTCCCCCTTCTTTTCCTCCCCCTCCTCCATGACCTCTCCCTCCTCGCCCTCCTCCTTCTTCTCCTTCTCGTCCTTCTCCATTCCCTCCCCCTCCTCTTTCTCCTCTCCCTTGTTTTCTTACCCCTTCCCACCTCCCGATCTCCGTCGAGTGCGGTCTCGCTGTGCGGCAGGCTCGGCTCAGGGCTGCCTACGACTCGAAAGAGTGCTGACGTCGCAGGACGGCGTCATTTGCTTTCGTGCAATTCCTAGACTAATTACGCTAATGAAGGGAAAGGGGCGGGGAGGGAGGGATGTGGCCTTCGTTCCCTTCACCGAAATGGGGTGAGAAGGCTTGGGGAAGGGAAGGGAAAGGAGAGGAGGGGAGGAAGGGTGGGAGGAAGAAAGGAGAAGAGGGAGCTGGGGAGGGAGGAGAAGGGTGGAAGGGAAGAAGGGGGAGGGAGTGGGTGGGAAGACGAAGGTGGAAAAGGGTGGGAGGTAGGTGGGAAAGGAGGAAGGAAGGGAGGACGAGTGGACAGAGACAAAATAGGAAGATGAAGTCTCAGAGAGGAGAGAATGGGAGAAGGTGGGAGGAAGAACTTTGGGGTTCCTTAAACTGAATAAAATCGTCATGCATTGGCCAGAATAATCTGTGTAAAGCACGTGAAGGCGTTGTGTCTCGCTGCACTGCCTTTGGCCCGAGCGGTGTGCCGGGAGTGTGTGTTGTCAACATTTTCGATGTCCAGCGTGCACACGCGCGCACGCACCCATATGGAGTGATGCAGTACTCAAACGTCTTCAAGTCAACTCTCTAGGGATATTCTCCCAAGGGACATTCCATTGTTCCCAGTGACCCGAGGACTAGGTTTTCCAGACAACACTCAAGAACATCTGCTTGGACAATGGACTTCATGCTTCCCGACTACAATAGACGCGTCTCCTGTCATCGTCGACCAACTGACGTGACAAACCCTGTTTTATATATGTACCCAATTGTGAATACGGCAACCCTTGTATATATGCATAAAGTGTAGAATCTGGCAACCCTACTAGGCTTCCTCGGAGGTTGCATGCACTTGTAAACTAGAGAAGGCTGGAAGATTAAAGTAAAGACAACTCTCTTCGTCTGTCTCACCAGGACCCTAATCTACAAATGCGCTGGCCCTTCATTCACGAGGTGCTTAGATGGGAAAAAGGGATGAATGGATTTTTTTATGAGTGCGGGATGAGTGTAGAGGTGGATGTATGATTTGACACGGCTACCCTCCTTTATAAGGAGGAAAAACATTTTGATATGTAAGCATGTATGTATGTATGTATGTATGTATGTATGTATGTATGTATGTATGTGTATGTATGCATGTATGTATGTATATATGCATGTATGTATGTGTATGTATGCATGTATGTATGTATGTATGCATGTATGTATGTATATATGCATGTATGTATTAATGTATGCATGCTTGTGTGTATGTATGTATATATGTATGTATGTATGCATGTATGTATGTATATATGTATGTATGTATGTATGTATGCATGCATGTATGTATGTATGCATGTATGTATGTATGTATGTATGTATATATGTATATATTTATGTATATATGCATGCATGAATATATGTATGCTGTCTTTTTGCAAACCTGCAAAGAGAGTTTCAACTCCCAAGTCAGCTGTAGTCATATACAGGAGATGAACATTGAACTTGTTCGCATTTTCATACGTGACTGAGTCTTAGTGTCTGACAAGAGCAGAAGGAAACTGACATGATAGTTTTTAAGGAATGATCTTAACAGAGAAAACTGTAGTTTCAATGGATTATTCCTTTTTCATATCAAAGACCATTACTAGTTCGATTAATCAGTGTGACTGAACACTAATCTTATTACCAACAACATGTTGAATTTTTTTTTGAAGAACTTGTTTACTCAATAGTTCCCAAAAAAGGCACTGAGAACCTAAGAATACTTCCAACCCATTCACCATAAAAAAACATGGGATCAATTCTAATTATAATTCCATTTATCCTTCTATTATCAGGGCTATTTTCTGTGATACCATTTACTTTTTGTTATAAACACAAAATTCACTGTGAACAGAGTTTATGTAAAATTGGAAAGACTTCTCTGACTTCTCATAGCTCTTTTGCTGCATCAATATTTTGGGTGTTGTTAGACGATTTTATTTAATTAAGGAAGATCTGAGCATAAAATATCGTACTACAAAAGAAACAGAGGTTATAAATATTTTGTACCGAACTTCTTGGATGAGTAGAGGTCATAGAAGTCGAAGGTCGCCTACGGTAAAAAATCAAGATGACGAAACCAGGTTGCAAAAAACAAAGATATGACTAAGATATGAAAAATAAGGTAGCATTGGGGTTCGAAATATTAGGTAACGAGACCAGGTTACGAAAAGCAAAAGGCTGAACTATAAAAATAAGATGGCAATGAGTAGGCTACAAAAACTTGGGGTCATGAGACCTGAGACCTGACTACAAAAGATGAAGTGAGCATTTCTTTCTTTTTTCCTACAATCTCATCAAAACTTGGTAAACCACTTCAACGCTCGTTTAAACCTTTTCGCTCTGCGCCACCTTGGTCACAGTTTGATTCTACGCCTCGGAAAGCCATCGAACTGCCAATGGCCCAATACACTGTACTATAGCCTCTATATCGCCATTTCAACTTCTTAACTTGGAAGAGGCGGGGGGAGAGAAGTAAGGTAGGGAATTAGGACCAAAACGTTCGCATAATCTCGGTGGACCTACTGGACTCTCTGCACAGCGATTTTAATCCCTATAGTCTGGGGGTGTCCCTTCAGCTTTAGTTTAGGAGTGTACCTTTAAATTTATTTCAGTCTGGTGCTATCCGCCTTCAATTCCAGTGTGTCTTTAACTTCCTATCACTCTAGTAGTGACTCCCTTCAACTTCCCTTCAGTCTGGGAGTGTCCTTCTTCAACTTCCTTTCAGTCTGAGAGTATCCTTCACATTAAGACAAAATCAGTATAAAAAGTGTATATGCACACTTGAGTATGTATATGTGTATGTGTATGCAAATGTGCCTGCCTATATGATGTTATGTATGCTTATATATACATTATGTGATTTGGAAGAAATTCTCAGACTGAAAAGGAACAATCTATATTCATTTACGTGTATACAATAATCCTTCTGTTCCATTTACTTTTGGTAGATTATGAAAAGCCTTTTGACAATATTAATTTAAGAAACTAAACGACAAACGTATTGTAAGACTTTGACAGAACATGTGCGTATACAAAAAAAAAAATGTCAAGAACGAATACACACACATAAAAATTACGATAATGTCAGTGGCAACGACTTCGAGAACCCCCACAGACAACGACGCCGAAGTTAACGATAACGAGAGCAAAACCACGGGTAATGTTAATGGTAACGCCACAAATAACAACAATGACACCACAGTGAGTGATATGGACAACGGCTAGAATAACGATAACGAATGATGACATAGGTAACGATAACGACAACGCTAGAGTCAGCAATATCAACGACGACAACGACAGCGCCACAAATAACATATTTTGATCGCTCGGGTTGCAAGGTTATCGCGGTACGGCGGCAACAGTCTAATCGTAGACCAGCGTTTCCTAACCTTTTCCGACTATAGAACCCCCTGTTTTCATGTCTAAGCAGTCCAGCATCCCTATCTTGTTATTAGAAAGATAAAAGAAAATGAAGTATACTGTTTGATGATTTATTTTCTTGATTCCTTAGAACTGAAACAAATTGAAAATATTGTTTGTAGAAGAAATAAGAACACCCTAGAAAAATGAAATAGCATGAAAAAAAGTCAAATATGCACAACTAGGTAATCAATGATACATATATCAATGTGATTTTTTGTATGCATCACTTCCCAGCACCCACTTTAATTGATTTCAGCACCCCAGGTTGGGAAATGCTGTCCTATACTGAAGCGCGAGTTTGAATTCTGGATACAGAGCTATTTTACGTCACAATCAATG
>NC_134789.1:62780196-62782696 GCF_046742065.1 Oratosquilla oratoria
TCTCATGTTTTCTATGTGTTCACTGTGCTAAAGCGCTATCTCAAGTTCTCTATTACAAAGGATTACAAAGGCGAAGCATTATGACAGGAGACCTTTTGATCCATATCTAGGTCGGATGCAAAAAAGAAAAAAAAAAAAAATCATAATGATAAATTAAAACTATAATAATGTAAAAATAACAAATAAAATACATAAATAAATGCATAGGTATAGTTGAATAACAAACAAAAAGGTAAATAGTAAATGATTATAAATTGACATATAACTAATAATAAATCAGACAGACAAATTATAACAAAACAAAAACAAATAATATAACATAAATTATAATCATTACAGCATCTTACTTAGGTATTTATCTAAATGATTCTTAAAGCTTCGAACTGAACTACATTGCACTACCTGTGCAGGAAGTTTATTCCATTCATTAACTACACGGTTGGCAAAGTTGTTTCTACCTACTTCCAAATTGAATCTATTTCCGGACAGTTTGAGACCATTGTTTCTTGTCTGATTCTCATTCAATGTGAAAATTTGGTCACTTTTGATGTCAATTCCCTTTAAAATCTTAAAGACCTGTATCAAGTCACCTCTGAGTCTACGCTTTTTTAGGGAAAACAGATTCATGTGCTTAAGTCGATTTTCGTATGATTTATTTTTGATATTTGGAATCAGTTTTGTGGCTCGCCGTTGTACTTTTTCCAGTCTGTCAATGTCTTTAATGAGATTCGGTGACCATACGGAAACAGCATATTCCAAATGTGGACGAACTAACGATTTATATAGCTTGTTAATGAGTGATGGACTTTTGAAATCAAAAGATCGCGCAATCAATCCCAGAATCTTATTTGCTTTCTCAGAGGCTGAAATACACTGCTTGGATGATTTGAGGTCGTTACTGATAATTACGCCGAGATCTTTTTCACTATCCACTTTTGTTAACGAATTTCCAAATAACTTGTAATCGTACTTACTGTTATTTTTACCTATGTGCATTACCTTGCATTTACTTGTGTTAAATTTCATTAGCCACTTTTCAGACCATTGCTGTAATTGATCTAAATCTTCTTGAATATCTAATTGGTTTGAGTGATCATTTGCCACTCCGCACAGTTTTGTATCATCAGCAAATTTGGAAACAGTAGATTTCTATGTGTATTCACTGTGCTAAAGTGCTGTCTCATGTTTTCTATGTGTATTCACTGTGCTCAAGCGCTCTCATGTTTTCTATGTGTATTCACTGTGCTAGAGCGCTATCTCATGTTTTCTATGTGTATTCACTGTGCTCAAGCGCTCTCATGTTTTCTAAGTGCGTTCACTGTGCTAAAGCGCTATCTCATGTTTTCTATGTGTATTCACTGTGTTAAAATGCTATCTCACGTTTTCTATGTGTATTCACTGTGCTAAAGCGCTATCTCATGTTTTCTATGTGTTCACTGTGCTAAAGCGCTCTCTCATGTTTTCTATGTGTATTCACTGTGTTAAAGTGCTGTCTCATGTTTTCTAAGTATATTCACTGTGCTCAAGCGCTCTCATGTTTTCTATGTGTAGTTCACTGTGCTAGAGCGCTATCTCATGTTTTCTATGTGTATTCACTGTGCTCAAGCGCTCTCATGTTTTCTAAGTGTGTTCACTGTGCTAAAGCGCTATCTCATGTTTTCTATGTGTATTCACTGTGTTAAAGTGCTATCTCATGTTTTCTATGTGTATTCACTGTGCTAAAGCGCTATCTCATGTTTTCTATGTGTTCACTGTGCTAAAGCGCTATCTCATGTTCTCTATGTGTATTCACTGTGTTAAAGTGCTATCTCATGTTTTCTATGTGTATTCACTGTGCTAAAGCGCTATCTCATGTTTTCTATGTGTTCACTGTGCTAAAGCGCTATCTCATGTTTTCTATGTGTATTCTCTTACTCTTACTTACTCCGCTGGTCTTCGGGCCACTTGGTGATCCATAACCGCTTTCGAAGCGTCTCGCCATGTCTTTCTGTCCTGTGCCACCTCCTTCCATTCTCTTGGTTCTATTCTACATATCTGCACATCTTCTTCAACGCATCTCCTCCAGTCTTTACTAGGTCGACCAAGTGGTCGTCTTCCACGCACTCCACTATTGAGCACTTTCTTTGGCCATCTATCTTCTTGCAACCTTGTGACATGTCCTGCCCATTTCAATCTTTTTAATCTTATTACATTTTTAATATGGGGTTGTTTTGTTTGATCTCGAATTTCCCAGTTGTGTCTTATCCTCTATTCTTGCATTTGGTTGTCATACACGGGTCCTAAAATTCTCCGTAAAATCTTATTTTCAAGAACTTCAAACTTCTTCTCCATAGCTTTTGTAAGGGCCCATGTTTTGCAGCCGTACAGTATGACTGGTCTCACTATTGAGTTGTACAGTCTCAGTTTTGTTTTTCTTGATATCGACCTTTTTTAAACAATTATTTAAGGCTGTAGTAACATCGATTTCCTGCTCCGATTCTGGCTTCCACTTCCTGTTTCA
>NC_134789.1:62787696-62790196 GCF_046742065.1 Oratosquilla oratoria
ATGAGACAGAAGGAGAATATAGTAAGAGACTTAGCAGATAGAAAGAAATGTATAATTATATTAGGAATGGAAGAGAAACATAACCCAGATAGAACCACAAGAATCAAAGAGGAAAATGAAAAAGTAAGAAATTTACTAGAATTAGTTCAGGAAGATGAGCCAGAAATAATGAAACAAATCGAAGAGAAATTCAGGCTCGGGAAATATAGTACAGACAAGACCAGACCAATTAAGATTAAATTCAGGTCACAAACGACGGCAGAGAATATCTTATCCAAAACAGGGAAACTAGCAATAAGTGAACAATATAAAAAGGTATGGATAAAAAGGGAAATTAATAAAGAGGAAAGAGAGGAGTAAATAAGGAAAAGACATGAAGCTAAGAAAAAAAAAAAAAAAAACGAGACCAGAACGGAGATAGAAAAACAAGAATTCTATTGGAGAGTAGTGAATATGAAATTGAAGAAATGGAACATAAAAGAGAGAAACACAGAAGAAACAGAGAATACAATGGAAATAACAGAAAGTTAAGAGTATCCTACACAAATATAGATGGATTAATAACAGGACTGAATGAACTGAACAAATATCTAAAAGAAAAAGTTCCGGGCATAATGGGAATTGTTGAGACAAAATTAAAAGGCCCACTACCACCCAACAGCATAGGACACAATGCATATAATTATTGGATTAGAAACAGAAAGATAAAACAAGGGGGTGGAGTTATGTTCCTGACTAAGAAGGATATAAACGCGAAGAGAGTCACATATGGGAACAATACAGTAGAGATGATTATGATAGAAGTAGAAGATAGAGATAAGAAGAGCAGAAAGTTTGTAATAAACTACCTGCCCCCAAAAACAGCCTCATGGGAAGAGAATGAACATAAAAGCATGTTAGAAGACACAAGAGTAACACTAAACGAGATAATGGAAGATGGAGGAAGAATAGTTATGATGGGTGACTATAATTGCAAAGAAATATGCTGGGAAGAGATGACTGTAAAGGGTGGAGAAGACTCATGGGGAAGTGTTCTACTTGAGATGATTATTGACCACACAATGACACAATTGATCCAAGAGAACACTAGGTATAGAAATGAAGAAGAACCATCGAGACTAGACCTAATAATCACATCAGAACCTAAAATAGTGGAAAAGATAGAATACCAGGCACCAATAAGCAAAAGTGACCACATATTGATAGAACTAGAACTAAATGAGAAAAAATACATGAAAAGAAATGAACAATATAGAAAAGGAAGATTGATGTATGAAAAAGCAAATTTTGATAAAATAAGAGAATTCTTCCAAAATGAAAACTGGGAAAGAATACACAAAGAAGATACAACAGTAGAAGAGAAATGGAATATTTTGACAAAAATCTATAAAAAAGGAATAGAAAAGTATGTCCCAAGACAAAAACAAGAAAAAGAATATGTAAAATGCTGGTACAATAAAAGTTGTACTGAGATAAAAGACAAAAGAGACAAAGCTTGGACCAAAGGAAGAAAAACAAAAGACCAGAAAAATGGAAAATATATACTTGTTATAGAAATGAATATGTACAAGCGTGCAGAGAGCAAAAGAGAAAATATGAAAAAGATGTCATAGAAAAATGTAAAGATCAACCAAAACTATTCTACAGATTTGTAAACAACAAACTGAAAAACAAACAAGATTTGGAGAAATTAAGACAAGGAGGAGTTGAATACACAGAGGAAATTGAAATGGCAGAAATTATGAGCAAACATTTTAAAGCAGTGTTTAGAAGGGAGAACATACAACCTGAAGAGATCGAATGGAAAGAGAAAGTCCCCCCTATGAAAGAAATAGAAGTAACAAAGAATGAAATATTGACACACGTGAGTAATCTTGATGTCAGAAAATCACATGGACCAGATGAAATGGCAGAAGATTGTTCCAGAAGATTGGAAAAAAGCAAATATAGTACCTATATATAAAGGGGGAAATCAAGAAGACCCTAACAACTATAGGCCAGTCTCTCTAACAAGTACAATAGCAAAAATTTGTGAAAGAATTGTAAAAAATAGATGGGTAAAATATTTAGAAAAAAACAACAACGTGCTCAATCCAAGGCAATTTGGATTCAGACAAGGACGATCATGCGTCACCAATTTAATATGTTTCTATTCAAGGCTAATAGATATAATACAAGAAAGAGATGGATGGGCTGATTGTGCATTTATAGACCTAAAAAAAGCTTTTGACAAAGTACCACATAAGAAGTTGCTCAAGAAATTAGAAACTGAAGGAGGAATACAGGGCAAACTGCTAAATTGGATGGAAGACTTTTTGCAAGAAAGAAAAATGAGAATAGTGATAAGAGATCAACACTCAAAATGGGATGAAGTAATAAGCGGTGTTCCACAAGGAACAGTTCTGGCCCCAATAATGTTTGCTATATATATTAATGATATGGATGAAGGAATAGAAAGCTATATGAGCTTTTTTGCAGATGATGCAAAAATATTGAAAAA
>NC_134789.1:62815196-62820196 GCF_046742065.1 Oratosquilla oratoria
GGGTGAGAAATACCTTGATGGTGATTTCTTCGTTTTATCAAGAATATGATCTGGCGATTACAGGTTGGGATGCCAGGTGAGACAAGGTTTCTCGCCTTGGCTGGCCTTCTCTCAGGTCCTTGACATGGACAGACCTTCTGTCAGGTCCTTGATCTTGACAGACCTATGCCGGGTACGTGATCTCAGCAGTCTTCATGTCAGGTACTTGATCTAGGCAGTTCTATATCCAACGGGCGCAGCCGTTCGTTAATAAAGTGGAGAAAGTACTTAGGTAAGCATGTTAGTGTAGGTTCCCGTATGGGAAATGTGTTAGTTATAAAACAGGTGTTAATTCCATTGTATGGAGGTTGATTATATGATTGGTGGGAGTGGTTAGATATGGCGTATATATCAAACTTACGGTAATGTAATTGGGGTAGGTATGAAAAAGGGTTCAATGGGCCTGTCTGATGACATTAGGCAGTGTTGGTGATGCTGCGGGAGTGTCATGTTTGTCTTACGTTACATTATTGAGTCAAGCTGTTTTGAGATTGATAAATTTGTGAGGTCTGCAAGATTGGGGGTCTTGCTAAAGATGAGTACCATCTCGAATGAGTGTGGATCACGTGCATGGTTGATGATGGTTAGTGATGGTTACAATACATTGTTACTATAATAGGTATTATAAGATAGTTCAAAACACACACACACACACACACACACACACACACACACACACACACACACACACACACACACACACACACACACACACACACACACACACACACACACACACACACACACACACACACACACACACACACACACACACACACACACACACACACACACACACACACACACACACACACACACACACACACACACATGGCGCTGTGGTTAGAGCTCTGGCCTGCCACTACGGAGGTCCGGGTTCGACTCTCGCCCGGGGCTGAAATAATATCAGTATCGCAGCGCTGAGGGGTGTTACTCCAACTCTCGTGGGCGGGGAGTTGGGGGTGTGTGTGTGTGCAAGGTCAGCATTACCCATAGATCGGACCTACGAGCTCTGAGCTCTCTTCCAGGAGGGAAATAGCTGTCGATCACGAGTCCAACACGTGATCCAAAGACCAAGTGAATACACACACACACACACACACACACACACACACACACACACACACACACACACACACACACACACACACACACACACACACACACACACACACACACACACACACACACACACACACACACACACACACACACACACACACACACACACACACACACACACACACACACACACACACGAAACAGATACATCACCCTTGTGTCATTTTTTTCCAGGAGGCGTTTCCAAACCGACCCAACTCTGCACCACAGGCACCCTCCCTTCCCGGATATATCCCCTATGTTCATACGGTACGAAACGGTCTTCTAACATACATACACAATACACTAATACACCGTCTTCTGCACTCCTCTACAGACCCTGACGTAATTTTCCAACTCTTCGAGATAGAATTTGGGGGCGGAATCCTACAGCTCTGCAATATCTACTCTCGTCCCACACGCCTTCGCCCAACCACTCTTCCACCACCTACGATATAAGGTATGATATACGCAGGGGATTTCAATGCTCGACATCCTGCATTGGGAGATCATCCAGGCACCACTAACCGCCCTGGTGTTCACCTGCTACCCTTCATCCGACAATATCATCTGACCCGCTGGGACACAGGTGGCGCCACACACTCCGGGAGAGGCACCCCGGACCACGTCCTCACCTCTGGCTTAGTATCATCCCGTATCCAGTGCTCCTCAGTACCTGCATTATTCTCAGATCATATTGCTCTTCTCTTCTATTATTCTCCTCCTACCATACCTACACCCCCTATCACATGCCTACGCCTCACCGCACCCCCAAAATACTGCCCGACGTACATTTTATACATGACCTGCATACTACCTACCTTAGACTGTTCCTCCCCTGACCAGTTATATACTAGCCTTGTCTCCGCCACCCACGACTTTTACAGGCTTTACGTATCACAGCCCCACCTCCAACGTCGCCCTTCTCCTCACTTGTGTTACCTAGACACCCGACTTCAGGACGCACAGAAAGAAGCGGAGCGCATTGGATTCATGTTCCAAGCTAATCCATCTCTTGAACTACTTCACCGTTATCAGCAATCCAGAGACGATTTAACAACCCCCCTAGAATGTGTAAGTACCGACTCCTGGAAGAGATTCACGGACAGAATTAATCACCAAGCTAGTATAACCTCCATGTGGCACCTTATTCGCAGAGTAATTAAGAAGACTTCTGGTACTGCCCGTCATCATTCCCCCACCGTATTTGCCGAACAGCTCATCGACACGTGGTCAAACCAGTCCAACCCTGCCAACCTCCCTGCCCCCGTCCAAGATGCTCTCTCCTCCACTGCTTTTGCTCGTGGACATCCTCTGCTGCAAGAGGATGATGAAGAAACTATACCGATCACTCAAGATGAACTACGACGTGCTCTCTTGAGAGGTAAAGCCACGTCCTCTGGTGATGATGGCATTACCTACAATGTGCTACATTTACTGCACCGTGTACCTGGTAACCCCCCTCCTTCGCCTCTACAATATGTGTCTACGAGATGGATATATCCCACATGCCTGGACCACGAGTACAATAATCCCCATACCCAAGCCCGGCACAGCAAATTTCAGGCCCATCTCCCTTACATCCTGTTTTTGCAAAGTAATGGAAAGGATTTCGCTCACCCGACTTATGTACCAACTACAAGATCGCCTTTCACCACGTCTCTTCGGCTTTTTACCCCAGCGCAGTACCCATCACTGCCTCCTCGACTTATATTCTCGCCTCTCCCTTGACAGTGTTGTAGCGTTTAAACATACATATACCAAGGCTTTTTCCCCCTTACCAGGGAGGTAGCCAAAAAGGACAAGGCATAAAATCATTCCCACCCATTCCATCCCCGAAAACACTCCACACCCCTCCACCCTCCCTCCCATCTTAGCACCTCCTAGATGACGGGTCATCCCTGCACCCTGTCCACTGCCCTGGGTCAGAAGCAGTGTCGCAGGACACAGCACATCCACAGCAAGGCCACTTCATTAAATCGGCGACCCACCCTCTCCGTCCCCCCATATAAAGGAGAGGACGGGGAGAAATCCCTTCGGGCTGCGTCAAAATTTTTGCTCACACACACTACCTCACCCCCCATTCCCCCGTCCATTCCACCTCATGCATCACAACATTTTCCATATACAACCATTCTCCATTCACCCCTGTCTTCTGTCCTCTCCCGTCCTTCCTCAACAGACATTCCCCTCTTCCCCAAAGCCCCCTTCACCCCATCCATCCACCTCATCCTAGGACGTCCCCTCATGTTCACTCCCTCCACATCTGCCTTCCATACCTCCTTTACTAGTCTTTTTTCACTCATTCTTTCCATGTAGCGTTTATAGATCTAAAAAATGCATTTGATGTAGCTAACCGAGACATTATTTTAGATCAATTAATTGATCTTTAAATTAAGGGTAAGCCTCTTCTCGACGAAGGCTACAGTGCCTGAACGTGTCCATAGACCAGTGGTTCTTAGCCTTTTTCCTTGGCCTTAGTATCCCTTGATACCTCAGAAAACATTCTCGTACCTCCAACCAATATAAATACAATGCAAATATACGAAAAGAATCAATGATAGAAACCTTACTGAGAAATTAGATATATTCAATTACTAAACAAAGGTACTTTTTTATTTAAAAAATTAAACATGAATTGGTAGGATGCAATGAATTCACATGATACATTTTCATGGTAAATATGCAGTACCATTACACAGGGTGTCATGTCTCGTACCCCTAGGATTAAGGCTTCGTACCCCAAGTTAAGAACCCCTGCGCTAGACCCACCCCAGAAGTCACACCGCCTGGGAAGGCCACAGTCGTGTCTTGTGAGACACAGTGCCTCTAATTACAAAGGATTATAAATGCGGAGCATCCCGACAAAAGACCTTATGGTCTATAACTAAGTCGGATGCGAAAAAATATAATGATGACAAATATATATATATATATGTATATATATATATATATATATATATATATATATATATGTATATATATATATATATATATATATATATATATATATAAATAGTGATAAATAAAATGGATAAATAAATGCATAGGTGTAGTTTAATAAAAAAAAGTAAATAGTAAATAATAATAAACTGACACATAACTAATAATAAATGAAAATCAAGCAAATAATAATAAAAAAAAAGACAAATAATACATACATACATACATACATACATACATACATACATACATACATACATACATACATACATACATACATACATACATACATACATACATACATATACCAAGGCTTTTTTTTCCTTACAAGGGAGCTAGCCAAAAAGGAAAAGGCATAAAATCATTCCCACCCATTCCATCCCTGAATACACTTCACACCCCTCCACCCTCCCTCTCATCTTAGCACCTCCTGGATGACGGGTCATCCCTGCACCTTGTCCACTGCCCTGGGTAAGAAGCAGTGTCGCCAGACACAGCACATCCACAGTAAGGCCGCTTCATTAAATCGACGACCCCCCTCTCCGTCCCCCCATGCATAAAGGAGAAGACGGGGAGAAATCCCTTCGGGCTGCGTCAAAAATTTGCTACACCCCCATCCCCCCGCCCGTTCCACCTCATGCATCACATCATCATCCATATACAACCATTCTCCATTCACCCCTGTCTTCTGTCCTCTCCCGTCCTTCCTCAACAGACATTCCCCTCTTCCCCAAAGCCCCCTTCACCCCATCCATTCACCTCATCCTAGGACGTCCCCTCAAGTTCACTCTCTCCACATCTGCCTTCCATACCTCTTTTACTAGTCTTCACCCATTCTTTCTATGTGTCCAAACTATCCTAATACTCTTTCATCAACCCTATCTCCCAACTCCCTTTCCACCCCTGTTCTCCTCCTC
>NC_134789.1:62825196-62827696 GCF_046742065.1 Oratosquilla oratoria
AGAATACTCGGGGTCGGAAGCTGCGTCCTGCTTAGAGCAGGACTTAATGATATCCGACACTGATGACGACATTAGTGTTAACCACTGGCCCAACCTGCCTCGTCCTACCTCCACTCCCTATCACCTTTCAACAACCACCCAGCATGATACCTACCAGTCTACATGGCTCACCAGTGCCAAACGGCGGGCTGAAGACACCTCTACCTTCGCCGCAGGAGAATGTCAAACGCCTGCTGCCAAGACAATGAAAGGAACCTCAATTGAGTGTAATAAGGCTCCTACTCGCCCTATCCTGCCTAATCATAGTGCTACTCCCGTTACCCCCACCCGACTCTCGCCTGCCCTTCCAGCATTTGCTCCTCGAGACAAATATGTCAAGTTGGCCTTTAGCGGGAACTCGTCCGCTGGCTGTCAACTATCACTAAGACTTTCCACCTGCAACGGGGTGCGGCCGAGGTTAAGATGGCGGCACTCACCTCTCGATTCATCTACATATCAAGACAACGCACGGACATCCTGGACCGAGTCACTACAAATGAATTTATGTCGCTGCCTCTTTTCCTTCAGGACTCCCCCGAAAGACCCCGTAAGTACTCCCAATACCTACTTACTCGCTATCCCGTTGACGTGGATCACAAGCTTGCCCTTCAATTCCCAGGAGTATACTCAGCCAGGCGCTTCATGCAGAACGGTACCCCCATCAACCGCATTGTTATTGTGTGGAGCCTCCCTGAGACACCCCCCGACACCATTACTTTTGACTTCCTCCCTTTCCTCCAACCGTGTCAAGTCCAAAGACTCCGTGACGACCGACCCTGGTGCTTCAGGTGCTGGGGTATCGGTCACATTTCCAGTACTGCTCCGCCTCCCCTAAGTGTGCCTGATGTGCCGCTGCCCATGAGTCAAGAGAATATCTCGTCCATCTCCATGCTTGCCGAGAGAATGGAATCAATTGCAACTCGTCTCGACAAGCTCTGTAAGTTACAGTCCAGTATTAGCCAGTCTTCCTCGAATCGTCCATCCACCTCCACACTCCGGTCTCCTACTAGCAAACGCAACAATCGTAACTAACATTCACCTAGACCTCCTTACAGGGAACATCAATGGTATCACCAACCACAAAAAGTACACAGAACTATCATATGAAGAGAGACTAGCAAAACTTGAACTACAGACATTAGAGCAAAGAATCATGAAAGGCATAGAAACTATTGATAGAGAGGATATAATAAAATGGGATAGCAGAGATACAAGAAGACACAGAAAGAAAATCAAGAAGGACAGTTATAGAAGAGACCTGAAAAAGAACAGCTTTCCCCACAGGGTGATAGATGTTTGGAACAAGTTAGATGAGAAAGTGGTGTGTGCAAAAACAATACATGAATTTAAAAGCAGTCTAGACAAAACGAGATATGAAGACGGGACATCACGAGCATAGCTCCCCTTCCCGTATAATACAATTAGGTAAATACACACACACACACACACACACACACACACACACACACACACACACACACACACAGCTTTCCCCACAGAGTAATAGACATTTGGAACAAGTTAGATGAGAAAGTGGTGTGTGCAAAAACAATACATGAATTTAAAAACAGTTTAGATAAAATGAGATATGAAGACGGGACAACACGAGCATAGCTACCCTTCCCGTAAAAAACAACTAGGTAAATACACACACATACACATTCAGGCATTCTGATCACATGACCGATCCACCGGAGCTGGCGACGTACTATTATTGATTCAATACTGATGGTTGAAGCATTTTGTAAGATAGTTACATGAGGGATTCAGTGATGCCATGTGATGTTAAGGATAGTTTGAAGACAGTGTATATGAAACCATTCAAGTCTTCTGATTTGGGCCTTGTATAAGGTCCAAGTTTCACTGCCAAATAGTAAGATGGATAGACAGATTGCCTGATAAACCATAATATTAGTCTGCACAGTTAGATCACGGTTTAGGAAGACGCGTTTGGATAATTCCCCCAATATTGAGCTTGCCAATGTAATCCTGGTCTGGATTTCATTTTCTGTGTCACAAGTTGCAGAGAAAAGGCAGCCGAGATACTTGAAAGACTCAAGGGTTTTCAAGTCTTCACCACCGATGGTAAATGGTGGTATTGGGACGGTGGTGTTGTGTTGTATTGGGAGCACCTCAGTTTTACTGGCATTGACAACTAGACCACCTGCTGAGTAGATGCTATTTACTGTATCCAGATTTCTTTGAAGAGATTGAGGGTTAAGTGCAGGGTAGACGGCATCATCAGCATATTGCAGATCGCATATGTATATATATATATATATATATATATATATATATATATATATATATATATATATGTGTGTGTGTGTGTGTGTGTGTGTGTGTGTGTGTGTGTGTGTGTGTGTGTGTGTGTGTTTGTGTGTGTGTGTGTACTTCAATCTCTTCCTATTCCTCCTCCTTTTATTCCTCCTTTTCCTCTTCCTTCTCCACGTGCTCTTCC
>NC_134789.1:62835196-62845196 GCF_046742065.1 Oratosquilla oratoria
ATGTATGTATGTGTGTATGTATGTATGTATGTGTATGCATGTATGCAAGAATCTGTGTATGCGTGTATGTATGTATGTATGTATGTAAGTTTGTTTGTAAGTGACTTCTCCATCTGAGGTCATCGTTGTAGCCAGGCCATGATTTCAGGTCAACATCCTCTCTTCAGATGATAATAGTAATGTTGTCTCTTCCACAGTATAGGAACAAATGTATTTCAATAACTGAATATTACATAGTGAATGTCACATATCAAACATTACATACATAATATTAGATATTAAATATTGAAAACCGAATATCAAATTCACAAATTGAATATTAAGTATTGAATATTAGATACTAAATGTTAAATATGAAACATTGTTTATTAGATATGAAAGGTTAAATATTAACCTTTAAATATCAAATATCAATCGAGATATAATTTTGTTCACTCGCATGTTGATTGAAATAGCCTGGTAAACATTCACTTGAACATTGCAGCTCCGTATTGAAGGAACCAAGAACCTTCGTCGTTCGTCTGACTTCGCCGCATCGATCTCAGGACCCTCTGGGAGGCGATCTCCGGTCCCTCGCGAAGATGGGGGGGGAGTCTCACACGGGGATCAAGCTCGTTCTCGTCACCAGGTGAAGAGGAAGAGAAAGGGAAAGAGGAAGAGGAAGAGGAAAAGAAAGAGAAAAAGGAAGAGGAAGAGGAAGAAAAAGAGGAAGAGGAAGAAGAAGAGGAGGAAGAAGAAGAGGAAGTGGAAGAGGAAGAGGTGTAGAAGAGGAGGAGGAGGAAGAGGAGGAGGTGTAGAAGAGGAGGAGGAAGAGGAAAATGAGGAAGTGGAGGATGAGGAAGAAGAGAAGTAGGAGTTTGATACGCCCTGAAAGGAGGAGATCGTGAGAGAAGAATCAGTAAAGACGGAAGATTGTGGTGGTGGAGAGAAGATTGTGATGGAGAACACTCTTGAAGGAAAAGAACTTCTTGTGGTTACGAAGCTCTTGATAAAAAAAAAAAGCTTGTGGTAAGAGAGCGGTCTTGGAGGAGAAAAAACGGCTTCAAAAGCTTTTGGTGAAGATGGACCGCGAAGAGAAGAGTCATGTAACATAGAGGAGATTGTAGCGGCGGCAAAACTCATAGAGGCGCTCATGGGCTTAACATTAGTTCTTACATACATTATACATAATCACAACACAACAAATCAACAACACACACAATATTTAATGATAAAATTAAAGGCTAACAATACACCCAATGGTTACTAATGGGGAAAATATACGCAGACCATCACATCGCTCGGCCACCACCATTCGGTGACCCCACCGAGCAAACAAGGGAAAATGAATGACCAAGGCAAAACAAAACTTAAAAGGATGACCTATTCCACACACACCATTGTATACATACAAAATTGTGGGAATTTTTTGTACATGAGTACACCATATACAAGAAATTATACATAACACGCAAATATATATATATATATATATATATATATACATATATATATATATATATATATATGTTCGTAAAGAGCTGGAGTCCAGGAGCCATGTTATCGGAAAATTTCGAGACACTGGACTCAGAGTAACAGAGTCCAGTGTTTCGAAATTTTCCGATAATATATATATATACATATATATATATACACATATATATATATATATATATATATATATGTATATATATATATATATATATACACACACACACACACACACACATATATATATATATATATATATATGTATATATATATATATATATATATGTTCGTAAAGAGCTGGAGTCCAGGAGCCATATTATCGGAAAATTTCGAAACACTGGACTCAGAGTAACAGAGTCCAGTGTTTCGAAATTTTCCGATAATATATACATATATATATATATATATATATATATATATATATATATATATATATATACATGTGTGTGTGTGTGTGTGTGTGTATGTATATATAAGTACTGGCGCCAGTTAGACTAGAGATAAAAAATGCCGGACGTCCGTGACATGACAATAGCTAAACATTACAAAATACAAATCAAGACATTACACTTAACAGCTAAACATTACAAAATATAATTCAAAACATCACACTTAATAGCTAAGCATTACAAATTACAATTCAAGACATTACACTTCATAGCCAAACATTACAAAATACAATTCAAGACATTGCACTCAATAGCTAAACCTTACAAAATACAAATCAAGACATTGCACTCAGTAGTCAAACATTGCAAAATACAGTTCAAGATACCATGGATAACATCATAAACAATGTTCATGTACATATATTAAGGCTCAACAAGAATCCACTGTGTTGGATAAGAAGAAATGAAATAGACGATATCCATATATTTCGATCACGGACTGTGATCCTCTTCAGTTGAATTTTACGAATGTGTTACGACATTACTTTGTAGCTATATATTAAGGCATTGGACCCCTTGAACGGAGATTATAATTGTGAGGGGGAGGCCGGGTGAATGCAGGGATAGGCACTATTGTTACCTTCAGCCTATCAACGTGCAATACTTCACTCAGACCCTGGGAAGGATCATAGACTGTGAACTTATTGGGATGCAACTTTTCAGTCACCAAAAATGGACCTGTAAATCTACAATTCATTTTAGATTGGCGGTCAGGCATGCTTTTATATACACGATCACCAATACTTATGATAACAGGTGTAGTCTTGATATGCTGGTGTTTCAACATTTTGGACTTGGAGTCATCAAGTTTTTCTCTCACAGAATCATATATCCTGTGCAATATATGACATTGTAGTTGACTATGATAATCGAAATTATAGAGGGGACGAATAGGACTGGCTAACATATTATATGGGAGCCTTTTTTCAGCTACATATAGGACGTAATGAGGCGTCTTACCTGTTGGAATATTAATTGTGCTATTAATGCAAGCACTGACATGAAGCCAATTCTCCCAAGATTCATGAAGGCTACTAGGAACGTGCCTGAGAATATCCAAGATCTTCCTATTCGTCCGCTCTACTAGATTATTAGATGAAGGATGATAAGCAGTCACAAAGGTTTGAGTGATGTCGTAACTTTTGCAAATGTTCGCTAAAACCTCATTTTTAAATTCAATCCCATTGTAACTAAAGAGCACTGAATGAGTAGTGTATAGACAATAAAACATGAGAAACTAAAGCATGGACAACAGCTGGAGCAGACTTGCTACGTAAGAGAGCCAGCATCACAAAGCGAACAAAGTGGTCCACATATACAAGTACATACACTGAACCTTGAGTAGTACGGGGCATTTGCAAAAGATCTATAGCCATAGTCTGAAAAGGACGAGAAGGAGTAAGGTACTCTAGGATAGGAACAGTTTGCGTAGAACCTTTGTTCTGGGCACAAGAACTACACTGGGCTACATGAGTGGTAATGTTCAGTCGCATTTTAGGCCAATAATATTTCTTGCGAGCCATAGCCAGAGTGTGTCACGACCTGGGTGACCAGTTTGATGGGAATCATGAGCAAGAGACAGAACAGCAGGGACTAGAGACTCAGTTATCACTAACTGTGCTACATCCTGCTCAAACACTTCCACATTACGAATGAGAGCATTGTTCTGTAAAGGAGATTGGGACAGGGGTACAGGTAAATCTGGTAAGGTGGTACCATCACCAGATTCTAAAGCATAAATGACAGCATACCAAACAGGGTCCTCTCGTTGAGCCTTGACCAGATCTTGCAGGGAGAAGTTGTCAATCATTGCAACTGTAGCTACAGGTAAATTACATAAAAGTGCGTCAGCAAATTGTTAGCAAGTTCCAGAATATTCTTAAGGATCGGGTTAACTGGCTAGGCGGCCTGAAAGATTTTTGCCCTTGAAAAGTTGTTTGACAGCAGTGTGGTCCGTGTAGACTGTAATAGGATATCCAAATACGATATCACGATTTTTTTTAAAGCCCACACCATTACTTGTGTCTCTAAATGTGTGACAGAGTAACGAGACTCAGGCTTGTTAGGTATGTGACCAGGCATATGCAAAAACATGTAGCTTACAACCATCTACTTGCTGCATAAATACAGCTCCAGTGCCTGTACCAGAAGCATCTGTACAAATAGTAAAGGGAAGGCTATAATCTGGGAATGCTAACACAGGTGCTTCAGTAAATGCATGCTTCAATGAATCAAAAAATTTCTGAAGAAGGAAGTATCCTTCTTGAGGAGACGTGTAAGGGGAGATGCAATTGAAGCAAAATTCTTAATAAATGCACGATAGTATCCTGCCAGTCCAAGGAAGGAACGTACATGGTCTATTGACTTAGGTGTAGGGAAGTTTCTAACAGCTTTGACTTTGTATGAAAGTGGCAGTTGCCGACAAGTCTATCGAAATATAAACCATGTGAGGAGGGAGCATTTATAAGTACGACGTTTTGCTTGTTACAGCTTTTTCATGTATTTAGTCGTAATACTCATGACTGCGATTAAATTAGAAGAACTGGGGGACCGGGGGGAGAGAGGAACGGAGGTAGGGGGCAGGGGGTCACTGAATATTACGAAAGGTTAAGGAAAAAGTGGACCAAATCTCTGGGAACAGGAAAGGTTAAGGATAAGATGGAACAATTGGTTGGGTGAAGGACATTAGATCACAACCGAAAAAAAGAAGAAAAAAAAAGGATGGGCAAATGTCTACTGGGAGGATTTTGGAGGGCAACTAGGGATACCTTAAAATTTTGTGGGCAATGGGTATTAAAAGAATTAGGTGGGATGAAATATTGAACATACCCCTATTTTGTTCAATTGTGTTGGTTCCCTGTATGATGGCTGCTTCCATACATTTTCTACGAATCTTGTAAAGTTCACGTACTAGAAGTTCTGCATTTTCCCAGTCCATCAAGTGGTTGCTACTGTTCCTGTGTGCAACACATACGTTGGTGGTGACAACATGATGGACATTGTACCGGTGTTCTCGTATCCGGGTTTTTAGATCACGTGATGTTTCCCCAATGTAGGATTTTTCACATCCCGAGCACGGAATCCGATAAACACCGGCTTTATTGTTCGGTGTTTTGCCGATGTTTATTTTCGTCCTCGTGATGTCTTTAATTGTCCTACTGGTCTGGCACACTACTTCCAAGTTGGTGGTTTTTAGAATACGAGTCAGGTTGGTGGCGACGTCTTGCTGCCTACGGCTTTCAAGAATCTTAATGGATTGTTTTCTGCGTCTATCTACAAGAAAGTCTGGAAATTTTAATGTTAAAAAAGTTTCCCTGATATACCAGCACTCTTCTAAGTATTCTTCACTGCATATTATGAGTACCCTAAGGAAGAAGCCTATCACTACTCCTTTCTTGACCCTGATGTCATGGTGGGAGTAGAAATTAATTAAATAGTTTTTGTTTGTGGGTTTTCTGTATACTTCAAATTTAAGCTGGTTACCATATTTTGATGTGTGTGTTTAAGAAAGGAAGGTAATCTTTAATTTCTTCTTCACCATTCAGTTTTCCCTAGAAGAATAAATTAACGATTTCCTTCCTTTCTTAGACACACACATACCAAAACATGGTAACCAGCTGAAATCTAAAGTCATGGTGGAAGTAGAAATGAATTCAATTATTTTTGTTTGTGAGTTTTCTGTATACTTTAAATTTAAGCTGGTTACCCTGTTTTGATATGTGTGTGTCTAAGAAAGGAGGGGAATCGTTAATTTACCTTCACCATTCATTCTTTCTTAGAAGAATGAATTAACGATTCCCTTCCTTTCTTAGTCACACACATATCAAAACTTGGTAACCAGCTGAAATTTAAAGTTCACAGAAAACCCACAAACAAAAACGATTCAATTCATTTCTACTCCCACCATAACTTTAAATTTCAGCTGGTTACCAAGTTTTGATATGTGTGCACTAACTTTTATATACTTTTTTAAGTGACTGTATCACAAGAAAACCTAGCTGAAAATGGGAAAACAAAAGAAAAGCACGCAAACACACGCGTAATATGCTGGCCAGCCAAAGTACATATCGCTTGACAACGTTCAAATGTTTAAAGTTTTCAAAATATTAAAAAGATTACTTTACTGCGTACCACCAAATGTGTTGGGAGGGAATGGAAAGCACCTTCACACTGGGAAATAGTATGCTGAGTCACCATTCGATAAATTCACCACAATATACAAAAGTGTGCTTACACTTTGAAGGTTAAGACAATACTGAGACCACGCTTCGTTACCAACTCAAGATTTGGCAGCAAAAATCATAGAGGCGCGCGTGGGCTTAACACTGGTCCTTACATACAGTGCACATAATCACAATGCAACAAATCAACAACACACTCAATATCTAATGGTAAATTTCAAGGCTAACAATACACCCAATGGTTGCTTATGCAATAAATGGGGGAAAATATACGCAGACCATCACAAGTGGAGATGAGAAGTATGTAACGGAGATGAGATTCTTGTTAGAAGTGTGTGTATATATATATATATATATATATATATATATATATATATATATATGTATATATTTATATATATATATAAATATATATATAGACATATATGTGTATATATATACATATATATATATATATATGTATATATATATGTATATATAAACGTATATATATACATATATATATATGTATATATGTATATATATATATACATATATACATATATGTGTATATATATACATATATATATATATATATATATATATATATAGATATATATATATACACACACACACACACAACGGGACTCTTATTCCTTACAAAGGAGGTAACCAGCCAGTGCATCCATTCCACTCCCATTCGCCGCCCATTGTTTTCTTCCCATTTTAGCTCCTCGTGGATGACGGGTCATTTCTTTTTACTGCCTACCCGGTCCGGGTCAGAAGCAACGCAGTAAAACACAGCCACTTTCCCTCCTCGTCCCCTCCTGCAGACAATAGAGAAGACGGGTAGCAATCCCTTCGGGCTGCGTCAAAATATTATCTATACACAACCATTTTCCACTCAGACCAACTCCCTACCCTCTCCCTTCCCTGCTCAACAGACATTCGCTCTTGATCAAAGCCCCTTTCACCCCATCTATCCGCCTCATCCTCGGTCATTCCCTCAAGTTCACTCCATTCATCTCTATTTTCCATACATTTGCTAATCAATAATCATTGTTCACTCATTCCTTCCATGTGCCCAAACCATCCTAGTACTTTTTTATCATCCCTATCTTGTATATGTTCAATTTTGTTTATTTTCTCTTAATCACCTTTAATTCATTTTATTGCTTTATTTGGTTTTATTTGAATTTGCTTTGTTTTGTGTGTGTGAGCGCATGCATGTGTATTTATGAGAGAGAGAGAGAGAGAGAGAGAGAGAGAGAGAGAGAGAGAGAGAGAGAGAGAGAGAGAGAGAGAGGAGTAGTGGAGGAGGAAAGAGATAGATAGATAGATAGATAGATAGAGAGAGAGAGGGGGGGAGAGAGAGAGAAAGTTGTGCAAGTTGGTGTCTAGAGCTGAGCTGACGTCACCGAAGGCGAAGATTTGGGAGAGATGACGCGGCGAGACGAGGCGAGGTGAGGCGACGGAGGTGCGGCGTCGTCGAGGGTAATGACGAACGCGGTGATATAATGAAATTACTGAGAGGAAGAGGAGGAGGACGGGAGGGGAAGGTAGAGGAGGAGATGAAAGTGGGGAAAATTAGAAAATTGAGGATTTGAAGGAGGAGAGGAAGAGGAGGAAGGAGAGAAGGAGGAGGAGGAAAGGAGGAGAGAAGGAGGAGGGAGAGAGGAGAGGAAGCGGAGAGAGAGAGGAAGAAAGAAGGAGAAACAACAATGGGTGGAGTAAAATAAGTGAGAAGAGAGGAGAAGGAGAAGAGGAGGAGAGGAGAGGAGGAGGAAGAGGAAGATTAGGAGGAGGAGGAGGAAGGAACGGGAAGATAGAGGAAGAACAGAAGGAGGAAGTAGAAGAAAAGGAGAACGATAAGGAATAGAAAAGAAATAAAAAGAGGAAGGAAAAAGAGCAAAGAGGAAGAAAAGAAAGAAATGAGGGAGAAACAGAAAAAGTAAATAAGGGAGGAGCAGAAGGAGGAGGAGGAGGAGGAGGAGGAGGAAAAAGAAGAAGAGATCGAATTGCTTATGGTGATGGTGATGAAGATGGAGATGATGATGATGGTGATAGTGAAGTTAATGGAAAGTGATGGTATTGGCGACGGTACTAGTAATGATAATGGTAATGGCACTGGTGAAAAGGATAGTGATAGCGATAGTGATAGTGATAGTGATAGTGATAGTGATAGTGATAGTGATAGTGATAGTGATAGAGATGGTGACAGTGATAGTGATAGTGATAGAGATACTGATAGTGATAGAGATAGTAATATTGATAATGATAGTAATATTGATAATGATATTGATATTGACATTAATATCAATATTAGTATTAATATTAATATTAATATTAATATCAATACTAATATTGATATTAATATTAATATTAATATTAATATTAATATTAATATTAATATTAATATTGATATCAATATTTATCTTAATATTAATATTAATACTAATATTAATATCAATATTAATATTAATATTTGTATCAATATCAATATCAACAGTAGTATTAATGTTAATGTTAATGTTAATATTAATATTCATATTATTACTAATATTGATGTTAATATTAATATTAATATTAATATTAATACTAATATTGATACTAATATTGATATTAATATCAATATTGATATTAATACTAATATTAATATTAATATTAATATTAATATTAATATTAATATTAATATTAATACTAATATTAATATTAATATTGACATTAATATTAATATTGATATTAACATTGATATTAATATTGATATTAATATTAGTATTAATATTAACATTAATATTAGTATTAGTATTAACATTAATATTGTTACTAATATTGATATCAATATTAATAACAATATTAATATTAATATGATCACTATTCATATTAATATCAATATTAATACTAATATTAATATTGATATTGATACGAATATTAAATATCAAAATCAATATCAATATCAATATCAAAATCGATATTAACATCGATATTAACATTAGTATCATTATCAATATTAATATCAATACTAATATTAATATAAATATTGATATTAATACTAATATCAATATCAATATTAATACTAATATCAATATCAATATCAATATTAATATTAATATTAATATTAATATAGATATAGATATTAATATAGATATAGATATCAATATCAATATTAATATTAATATTGATATTAATATAATACTGATATTAATACCAATATTGATATCAATATTTATATCAATATTGATATAGATATTAATGATAATGATAATGATAATGATAATGATAATGATAATGATAATGATAATGATAATGATAATGATAATGATATTGATAATGATAATGATAACGGTAATGATAATGTTAATGTTAATGTTAATATTAATATAAATATAAATATTAGTATTAATATCAATATTAATATTAGTATTGATATCAATATTGATAATGATATTAATATTAACATTGATATCAATACTAATAGGTAACAAAACAAATAATATAGATAAACAAATAAACAAAAAATAAAAATAAACAAATAAACAAACAATTAAACACAAACAAATAATAATAATAAAAATCCAAGACACCTAGAAACAGTTTCCAGCCAAGCCTTTGTGGTGGAGAGTCGGACTGTGCCGCGCTCATGGCCGGCTGGAAACGTCAGCCCAATGTGAAGGCTCTTTGACTCAATATAAATTTCTTATCTTTCCTGTGAGACCGACCCAGCCAAGCTTGAGCCCGTGAAATTATTTTGAAATCCTGATTTTTTTTACTTATTTATTTATCTATCTATTTATTTATCTATTTTTATTTAGATGTTTATTTTTTAGATTATTTATCTATCTGCTTAATTAGTACTTTGTTTTTGCTTATGTACTTGATTATACATACATACATACATACAATCATACATATATATATATA
>NC_134789.1:62850196-62857696 GCF_046742065.1 Oratosquilla oratoria
AGACCCCGGTGGAACGCGTCGCTGTGGCGAATTTCTCCATTGGGCGCGACCTTGATGATGAGGCGTCTTACGGCCTTGACCGCCGATTCTGCATCCCCGTTGGACTGTGGGTGGTAGGGGGTGGAGACGTCGTGGCGGACGCCCCATCGTCGCAGGAATTCAGCGAAGTCATAGGCCGTAAACTGGGGTCCTCCATCCGTCCTGAGTCGTACCGGGACGCCGAAGGTGCTGAAGAAGTGGCGGAAGAGCCGGATGGTTTGGGATGTCGAGGAGTCCGTGCCACAGTGGCCCACCGTTGCCCATCCAGAGAGTCGATCCGCGTACACCAGGAAGTGCTTCCCAGCGGTGGTGAAAAAGTCTGCGGAGACCGACTCGAACGGTCTGGAGGGGTCACATCGTCGGTGAAGTAGGGCTCACGCTGTTGGCTCGGCTGCAATATCTGGCATGGCTCGCAGGAGCGTACTGTGTTGGCGATATCGGAATCGATGCCTGGCCACCAGACCGTTTGCCTGGCTCGGCGTTTGGTGGCTTCAATACCACGATGGCTGTCGTGAAGTCGAGCCAACACACTTCTGCGAAGAGCTTGGGGGACAAGTATTCGTGCCTCTCGGAGGATCAAAGGTCCGTCGATGCAGAGGCTGTCTCTGAATTTCCAGAAGGGAAGTAGAGCTTCGTCGAGTTCCATGCGTGATCGTGGGAATCCCTTCCCGACGAAAGAGGCGAGTTGCACGTACGTGGGGTCCGAAGATGCTGCCTGACGGAGTTCGTCGAGTACTGGGATCGTTGAGTGTGGAGGAGTCGCCGTGGTGTCGAGTGTTGGAGGGCCGGAAAGGGCATGGAGCGTGGCAACATTGCGAGTCACCACGTCGCGGATGCAGATGCTTGTTTCATCGCCCAGGGCGACGTCATCTGCCAGAGGTTTATCCACGGGGGCTCTTGAGAGGGCATCCGGAATGCATAACTCTGAGCCCTTACGCCATCTGCTGGTGAACACGAATCCTGCAATCTTCTCCCGGAGGCGTTGCAGCCTTGGGTTCTCAATAGTCTAGAGTGTACGTATTGAGGATCGGAAGAAGGGGTCGATGATCCGTGATGTGTGTGAAGTCCTGGAGGCCAAGCAGGAAGTATTTGCACTTCTGCATGGCCCAGACCGTAGCCAGCAGTTCCAACTCGATCGTGCTGTACCGTGTTTCCACGTCCTGCAGGAATCGAGAGCCGCACTGCACGAGTCGCCAAACTCCCTCTTCATGTTCCTGTAGGAGGGCGTACCCTATGCCATTTAGACGAGACGCGTCCGTTTGGAGGGCAGTCGGTAGTTTCGGGTCGAAATGGGCGAGGACAGGAGGTTGGGCGAGGGCCTGCTTCGTCCTTTGGAAGGCGTCCTCCTGAGCAGGTGTCCAGAGGAAGGTGTTCCTCGGGCTGAGTAGCGGGCGAAGAGCGTCTGCAGTTGTAGAGACGTTGGATGTGAATTCGCCCAACTGGTTCACTAGACCCATAAACGATCGGAGGTCTGTGATGTTGGAAGGTGTTGGGAATTCCGTAATTGCCTTTATTTTCTCACTGTCGATGGCTACGCCGTCTTGAGATACTGTGAACCCGCAGAAGTTGACACTGGGAGCAGCAAGAGTCATCTTGTCAGCGTTGAGGGAGATGCCATGAGTGCGGCATCGGTTCAAGACCTCACTGATGCGACGTAGGTGTGTCCCGTAGTCGCTGTCCCAGATAATGATGTCGTCCACGACCTTGGCAAGGTTGGGAATGTCTGCGAGGGCCTCGTCACCCCGGCGGTTGTACTCGTCGCCAGTTGAACAGAGGCCCATGGGGCCCCGGCGGAACATATTATCGTCCCTACGGAGTGATGAATGTCGTCAAGTGGCGGTCTCGCTGGGCTAAGGGGATTTGCCAATATCCCTGGATAGCATCGAAGGTTGAGAAGTACTTTGCCTTCCTGTCGATGCGACTGATTGCCTCGCTTGGTGTGGGGGATGGGTGGGTTGGGCGTAGTACCTGGCTGTTTAACTTTGAGGTGTCCACTGTGATGCGCACACCACCCTTCGGTTTCGGCACCGCTACGAGGGGGTGACACCAAACGGAAGGGGCGTCACCAACAGGTTCAATGATGCCTTGGTGCACCATTGCATCGAGTTCCTTCTTCACGTCATCTTGCCATGCGTGTGGGATTCGTCTTGCGGTGTGGAGTGCGAACGGCTTCGCATCTGGCTTGAGATGTATCTCCATGGGCCTCCCAGTCATTTCTCTAAGGGCCTCGCCGGACCTGAGGTCTTCCTTGTGTCGAAGGACGTCGGGCCATGTCTTCTTGATGCAATCTGGCAGGTCAGCTACTGTAGTTGACAGGGGCGGGACGTGAGAGATCGGGAGGGAGCTGTGAGCCGTAGTCGTTGGAGAGTGTGTGACCGGCTGTGGTACCGAGTCGTCGTCCCGTTGCAAGCGGCAGGCGTTGCCGATTGGTTGGTCCCTCGGCAGTTGGGCAGGGTATGACGAAGGTATGAGGCGGAGCTGCATCGAGTGCCACCATGATAGCAGGGGGCGCGGCGGGTGCGTCACAACATTGATCCAGCCGTCGATGGTGGTGTCTCCAAAGGACATCGTAGCATACATGGAGCCGATGGTACGTCCTTGGAATGCAGTATGGTCCGGGTTCCGCAGGGCCAGGTCCTTTGATGGGTTTGAGGCTGCGGGCGCTGATGCCCAGATCCTTCATGTGCTGGCACCCAATGACCGTTGTGTCAGATCCGGTGTCCGGGATGAATCGAACATTGCCTTCAACGTCACCAAATTTGACCCTCACAGAGATGGTAGGAGTCGGGGGTCCGATCCTCCCATCTGCCGCCCGTATGTTGGCAGATAGGCTTGACACTATGGCCATCTTCCGAGGTCGTTGGTTCTTCTGCTTCGGTGGCGGGATGGGTTTCGGGGCAGCCGTGGATGAATTGCACACCTTCTCGAAATGTCTTCTCTTGGAGCAAATCCGGCAGACATGCGTAAGAGCTGGACACGTTTTTCGTGGGTGTTTGGGGAAGACACCGCACCCTGGACAGGCCTCATTCCCTGGTGGGGTGCCGCCTGTGGGACCTCGGGCCGTGCGTTGCATCTTCTTGTAAGTTGACACAGCACAGGCCATTCCCGAGGTGGGTTGATGTAACTCACGGCGAATAGCGTCCGTAGTGCCACGAGCGGTTTCCCTTGCACGAGCGATCGATAAAAAATCCTCTAGTGTCGCGCTGGAACTCGTTTGTAGGAGTTGGCGTACGGTTTCGACGTCTCGTAGACCTATGATGAGTTGGTGTTTCACTTGTGTCTCACGGCAATTTAACCCGGTGCACAGCTCAACTTCACGTGTGAGCTGTGATAGACGCTCGTAGAAGGCGTTGACCGATTCTCCATTCTCTTGCTTGCAATTTGTAAATGCCAATCGTCGTACGGACTCATTACACTTCTCCCTGTAATGCACTCGAAGTTTGTTCAAGATTTCTTGTACAGGGAGAGTAGAGTCGCGTGGTACTCCGAGAGTGTCCTCTAGGAGTGATCGTACACCGTCATGTAGGTATGCCCGGAGTGTGGCCATTTGTTGCTTGTGCTTTAGCGAATGGAAGTTTGTTAGGGTGGAGAAATCGTCGAATTTGGCGGACCATGCGTCAAATTCCTTGTATGACATCTCCGGCATCAGTATGGGAGGTGGCTTTGGAGAGACGACGGGTGATTTGGTGGAATCCGTGGAGTTATTTCCATGTGCCGGGGGGGTTGTGATAAGGCGAGCGAGGGAGCTCGCTAACAACCTGAGTACATCTTGCTCATCTTGGGTTGCGTTTCCGGGTGTTATGGAAGTGTCTGGCTGTGAGTTGTCGGGGGATGACTGATCTGGCGTCGCCATGGCGTTGGTTTCGTCAAAATCGGCCGATTGGCGGGCGAGATATGCTATGCACGTAAATCAACACGCGCGTGAGATCAGTGTTCAGTAGGCCCCGGGCAGGCGGTGAACGTGGGAGGTCTCTCCGGAGGGAGAGGGGGCTAATGACGCCTTGGGTACACCGGCTTAATCCACAGAACATACGCACTAAGATAGCACTGAACTCGTACACAAAGTAATCACCACAACACATACGCACTAAGTTAGCACTGAACTTATGCACAAAGTAATCAACACAGAACATACGCACTATGTTATCACAGAATTATGCACAACGGAATCACTGATAAGTACAGAAGTATCACTTAAACTTTCACTGCGCCATGTTATGCATGAACGGCCGAGTATTGGCATGCATAAAGTACCCAGAGTGCTAGGGTATAAAAATATATACGTAGGTTTCTATATCTAATAAGTACTTCTGCATACATAGGCTTGGATACATAAAGGGAGCCCTATCAATGAATATTGTACAGCACTAATGTCAAATAGTTCACGTCCACTGGCCCAACAGGATCTTATCACCATAGTGTCTCTGGTCCAACTGCATTGGCGGGAACTATGCCGTGACGTCATGGCGTCACCGTGACAAAGGTAATAGATGATATATACAACAGCATCCTAGACTAAATTGTCCTAGCTAGGTCATCTATCATACATAGTCCCTATGCTCCGTTACACATGGGAAAAGTGTCTCCTATCCTGACATGTGTTTATAAATGTATGTGTGTCGTATGCCTATGGGTGTCTATCATGATCGCGCCATGCGCGCGGGAATATCAAATACCCAGACATAGACACATGTGCCACAGTAAGGAGACAGAGAGCCCAGAGAAAATGGACGAATCTTCCCCTCTCTCTCTCTCTCTCACTCTCTCTCTCTCTCTCTCTCTCTCTCTCTCTCTCTCTCTCTCTCTCTCTCTCTCTCTCTCTCTCTCTCTCGCTCTCTCTCTCTCTAAAAAAAAAAAAAAAAAAAGAGGCAGCTATGAATAAAAGATGAGAGCCATTCCGCAAACCTTATGTATTGATCATTTATAAGCGTCTGGCTCAAGCACCTGCGGATGATTGGGCAAGATGACGTCATTAGGAGGATCTCGTTCTGAAATACATTTTCCAATCTCGCATTTTTTTTGAGTCTTTAAAATTTTCCACATAGTGAAGGAAATTTATCCTTCCAAGACTGTCCTTACTTCAGCCAATATCAACGATAGCGACAACAACTGAAAACTACAATACAAGAAATAGTAATAAAGACTTAAAGATGTTAACGATAATTTATGATAATGTTGAAATTGATAATGTCTAACGTCACAAGCTCCCACCTATCGGGAGTTTAGAGCAGTGCTTTTTTCTTCACCGGTGGCAGGGTTCAAACCACCATTACCTCGACCTTCGCGACAAATAACGATGCTCTAACACTCTGTCTTGTCTCTGCTCATGTGCGTGTGCGTGTGTGTGTGTGTGTGTATGCGTGAGTGAGTGTATGTCTGTCTCCTCGGTCTCTATTTCTGTTTGTCTCAGTCTATCTGTCTGTCTGACCGTCTGTCTCTCTCTCTCTCTCTCTCTCTCTCTCTCTCTCTCTCTCTCTCTCTCTCTCTCTCTCTCTCTCTCTCTCTCTCTCTGTCTCTCTCTCTCTCTCTCTCTCTCTCTCTCTCTCTCTCTCTTCACCTCTTCCATTATTCATTATTTTTCCTCTTTCCCTCTTTCGCTGTTTTCTTCTTCATTATATACCTTACCTTTCCCCCCATCTCCCTTGGCCCTTTCTCTCCTTCCTCAGTTTGGGCTGTCCCCTCTTCCGACTCTCTTTCATTTTCATTCTTCCTCTCTCTGTCCTTCTCGTCATACCTGTTATCTTCCTCCTTCTTTCTCTCTCCCTCTGTCTGTCTGTTTGTCTCTGTTCTCTCTCTCTCTCTCTCTCTCTCTCTCTCTCTCTCTCTCTCTCTCTCTCTCTCTCTCTCTCCACTCCTTGTAATTTCTCCCTTGCTTTCTTTATTCCTTTCCTTTTTCCCCTTCGTCCCTTCTTCCTCTTACGGTCCCTAAGTACCCCGAGACCTATCACGGAAAGTATCTGCCACACAAATTGGAGCCACGTCCTCCCACTCACAGTAGGAAGGGGGAGGGCGGTCAGGGTGGGGAGAAGCAATGCTGGCGGGGGGGGGGGATGGGGGAGGGGGGGAAAGTGAGATATTGAAGCGTCAAGCAGGCCAAAAGCGTATTGGAAGTTAGCGTTATCGAAAATGGGGTGGGATCAAAATAGATAGATATAAAGACGGGAAAGGGAAGAGCGGGAATAAGATAAGTGTGTAGTGGAAAGGAAAGATAGGATAAAAATGTAATAAAAGAAGGAATAAAGGAATGGGAAGAGAAACAAAGAGAAAGAAAATGTTAAAAGGAATAGTTGGAATATTATATAAAAAGTAGCGTTACGACGTAGATGAAAAAGGAACGTGGATGAGTCGTTGAATGGGTGATGGGTGGAGATTGGAGAGGACTGGGGAGGGTGAAGTAAGAGTAGGGTGGATGACAGAAGGTGAAAGGAGTGATTGGGGGTGATGAGAAACGCGATTGGATAGTTGAAGGGGTGATGAGAAACGCGATTGGGTCGTTGAAAGGGTGATGAGAAACGCGATTGGGAGGTTGGAGAGGATTGGGGAAAGTGAGGAAGAGAAATTAGGGATGACGGAGGGTGAGAGGAGCGGTTGGGCCGTTAAGTGGGTGATGCGAATGATTAGAATATATATATGTATATGTATATATATATACATATGTATAAATATATTTATATATATATATATATATGTATATATATATTCACATATGTATATGTATGTAAGATGTACATATACATATATATATATATATATATATACATACATATATATATATATATATATATATATATATATATATATATATACCATTGTTAACAACACTGAAGTAGTTACTCTATGTAATGATGTAAGAGAATTAAGGATGCTAGAGGCTATGTATATCAGGGAATGGGCTCCTAGCATTAATATACAATCCAATATGATTACTGCCATTCCCTTGTTCAATAGCTCATCAAGACATATGAGAAATAATCCCACCAATGGTGGTAGTATGTCCGTCCCTCTCGCATCGCCTACCGCCCCGAACCCCCCTACTCCTCCCCCTCCCTCTCCCCCTCCCCCTCTCCATAGGCGATCAAGTCGGGTCAGATCATCCAGGTCATCAAGCCACTCTCCACTGTAAGTCTTTCTATGCATATGGAAAGACGTCGCACTGTTCAGTTCGGAAAAATGTAATTGTTGTGTTCTGTGTAATTGTGTTGTGATAAATGTAATTATTTTGATAATGACTCTGTGAAGCCGAAACGTCATCTGTTATTAAAATGGAGAACTTTGGACAATTGGTTTTCGATCATCCTCCCAAAGTCAGAACTATAGTGCGAAGGATTGAAAATATTAGAAAGAAGATTAACAATTGTGACAATGCTGTGGTGTTTAACTCAGTGTGTATCAAGGAGAACCTGCGTCCTAAGTATACGATATATATATATATATATATATATATATATATATATATATATT
>NC_134789.1:62870196-62875196 GCF_046742065.1 Oratosquilla oratoria
TTGTCTGTGGTGTCTCCGCGCTAACAAGACACGGCAATGATCAGTCGTGTGAAAGCATGTGCCATGATGCTCGCAGTATCGGTTTAGTTGTGACGGGTATCTGTGATAACATGTGTTTGCAAGGTGTCCTGTTTTGTGGTAGTATGTACAAAACAGTCGATTTCTTGAAGGAGAGCGTTGTCGTGAATGATGTCACGTGCGTGATGTATGTCGTGCTCTCGTGTTATGTTAGGGGGACCGTGTGACCTGTGCTATCGTGTGTGTTGGTGTTATGGGTACTGACTGGCTTTGTATCGGAGTGATAACTTATTCTGTGTCAGAGAATTTAGGTGAGAATTTGCCTAATGTGATACCTGGTATGAATGTAATGGCGCTGGCTTTCTGGAGTGTGTCTGGGTGTAATTGTGAGAGAAGGTGAAAGTATGTAATGAGGGAGACTATGTTATCCAATAAAATTTTGTTGCTTGAGACCCAGTTTGAGTTTTTGAGACTTTCTCTGAGTTCGCTCTTAAATAATGAAGCTATGTTGACTGCCTTTTCTTTAGTGGTGTGTGGGCCATGATTGTACGTTTTTGCAAGAGAGTATAGGGGGAAAGTGCTCCAAGTGGCTCAAAAGCCGTAAATGACTTTTTAAAACGTTCTACAAATGTATCAAATGAATGTGTTTTCTCAAACAAATCAGACTGAATGACGTCACCGGCTAATGTGTTATGTTTGTCAATTTTGGATGTTAAGATGGATATCTTTGTTTTGTCGTCTGTGACATTCTTGCGTAGTAATTCTGAGTGAACTTTAAGGAGGAAGGTGTGTACAGGAATGTTTCTGCCGTTAAAGAGTGGTAAACTTGTCTCGTCCTTAATGAGTGTGATGAGGTTTTGCGTTGTCGTGGTGTTGTGAATAGGATTTGAATTGTCTGAAGAGTTGGAAGTAGAGGGGGGGGCATGTTTGGTGGAGACGTACCTTGGCTTCGTGTATTTGGTCGGTATGTCGAATCAGAGAGGGCTTTGGACGCGTTCGTGTATTAAGAAAAATATGTGTGGAAAATATTTACTTACCCAATGTGATGTTGGAGTATGACGGTGAGTAACGGGGCTGCAGTGAGGCGAGAAGAGATGGAAGGATGCACTGCTGGAAACAAGGGGATCAATTAATAAGTGATTGTGGGAAGTGGGTTAGAAAATATGCAATCAAGATGTGACTGGATTATACGAGAATAAAATAAAAGTGAAGAGATTCTTGCGCAGCTTTGAAGTGGTGAGTGGTGGAGCGTTGGCTCGGAGATGTCGCGACGATCTCTGGCTCGTATTGATGATCGGGCGGAGCGTGATGCGATGTTGGAAGAAGGGGGATGGTCCGACTCGTGCAGTGGTGGAAAAGGGTAGTCCAACGTCTCTGTGTTGTCGTGATGGAGGCGGCGGTCGTCTTGGTGGTGGAGAAATGCCTCCGGTAGAGATTTCCTTGTGGATGTTGGAGAATGCGTCTCTATGCTGACGTAGTGGATTAGACGTCGTGCTCTGGTGGATATTTCCTTGTAATGTTGGAGAATGTGTCTATATTGACGTGGTGGAGCGGGCATCGTGGTGTTGGAGAAATGCCTCTGGTGGAAATTTTCCGTAGGGGCTGAAGAATACGTCTATGTTGACGTGGTAGGGAATGCAGCTGAGAGGGATCGGTCTAGAACTAGGGCTTCGTATAGTAGTTGCTTGAGGTGGGCGAAACAGCGAAGAGCATCGGTGCTTTTGGCTCGTAAATGGTATGCTGGAAGGTGCTTTGATTGTTACTTTGAGGTGGGCGAAACAGCTAAGAGCGTCGGTGATTTTAGCTCGTAAGTGGAATGCTGGAAGATGCCTCGAAGGAATTAGTGTTGCACTGCTGCTTCGATATCCACGGCTGTAGAAGTTAGTGTGTAGATTCGAATCCCTCCAGAATGTAGGTGTAAGTTTCATAGTATTCGTAGTCGTAGTCCTTCAGCTGCCCATCAGAATGCAGGAGTAGTGTCGTGGTCGTAATCTTAGTCCTTTGTCGTTGTCCCACCGTTTGCCACCAGAATGTAGGTTGTGTTACTCTACATTGAAATTGGTGGTAAAGGAAACTCAGGCGGAATTCTTGGCTTTAACTATCCTAGAACAGTTCTGTCCTAACAAAAAATGCACGGCAAACCCTCAGGAAAGCTCGGAAGGTTCCCAGACACATATTATCTACATATATACATTTGCCATATCAGGAATATTTGGAAGTTGGGTCGCCTTGGTTGAGGCGTCGACCGGTCGTGCAGGAGTTGATCCGAGGTGCAGCTATGGCTATTGCTCAAGGTAGAGGCTCTTGACTTGAGCGCCGAGAATCTTTTGTTATCAAAGGGCGTCGTTAATAAAGGTCGGTTAGCTTGATCACAGAACAATGAAAGGTCCCTAGGGAGACGGTAGTCTTGTCGTTGAAACCACAACTTGTAGCATATCATGTGTGCGCGTGTGTTCACGCCAGTATCGAAGTGTTGCATACGATGAATACATAGATGTTAACACACGCACACACACACACACAGACACACACACACACACACAGACTACGGTGGCGTAGTTGGTAGAGCACTGAGCTGCCACAATAGTGGCCCGCAGCTCATGGTTCGAATCCTGCCCAGGGCCGAAATTACTTCGGTACCGCTGCGCTTCGGGTCGTTACTCTGACTCTCGTGGGCGGGGAGTTGGGTGTGTGTGTGTGTGCAAGGTCATAGCATTACCCATAGATCGGACCTACGAGCTCTGAGCTCTCTTCCAGGAGGGAAATAGCTGTCGATCACGAGTCCAACACGTGATCCAAAGACCAAGTGAACACACACACACACACACACACACACACACACACACACACACACACACACACACACACGTATTTATATATATCTACATATATACAGACATACATACATGCATATATATGTATATATGTATATATATATATATATATATATATATATATATATATATTATATATGTATATATATATATATATATATATACATATATATATATATTGAAATATGTATAACAGAATGAGTGGCAAGGGTGGTGAGGTAAACGCCAAAAAGACTGTAGGAGTTTTATTACTATCGTTTCGTCCTTAATGGACTTCCTCAGAGTATACACTAAGAAAATATTTACCGCTTATATATTTCACTTTCCTTACTCCGTTCCTCCCCTATCTCCGTCCTTCTTTCGCTGCGCTTCACCTCGAACAAAGTCGCTATTTAACTTTGATAATTTAATAAATCCTTCTCTATGATTATTGCAAGGTTTTGAAGCGATGTACGCTGCTTCCATTATTTTTCTTTCTTGTTTTCTTAGCCCTTTGTGGAGTACCTTTGTATTTTCCCAGTCAGGAAGGTGGCCAAAATTGTCTATATGAACCACTAGAGAATTTGATGTCCGGTGGGCTTTTACATCATTCTTGTGATCATGTAGTCGTTTTTTTATTCCTCTGCCAGTTTCCCCAAAATAACTGACGGGACAGCTTTTACAAGGAATTCTATCAATCAGGCTGTCCTCAGCACCCATCTGGTACTATTTTTTTTATTATGTTATAAATTTGGTCCCTATGCCATATGCAATTCTTAACCGTACCTTGGCTTTCACTGTTTCTTTTTGTTATTTTCAAATATTTTTCTTTTAGTCTATGTAAGAGTCCTTGTGGGTAACACAGTTTCTTAAATATGTCAAAAATGTACTCAATTTCTCCTTGGAGAAATTCCTCACTGCACACCCGGTATGCTCTCAAAAAGAAACCTATTACTACCTCGCTTTTTATTCTTGGGTTTTGAGCAGAGTAGTAGTGGATAATGTCGTTTTCATTTGCATTTTTCTGTGTACTGAAAACAAGGGAACAAGACTGATAATTACCCCGAGATCCTTCTCACTATCCACTTTTGTTAACTAATTTCCACATAACTTGTAATCGTACTTACTGTTGTTTTTACCTATGTGCATAACCTTGCATTTACATTTGTTAAATTTCATTAGCCACTTTTCAGACCATTGCTGTAATTCATCTAAATCTTCTTGAATATCTAATTGATTTAAGTGATCAGTTGCCATTCCCCACAAATAGAAGTGGGCCAATAATGGAACCTTGAGGAACTCCACTTATAACATTTTTCCATCTAGAAGTTTTGCCATGTAAAACAACTCTGTTTTCGACCAATCAACCAATTTCTAGTCAAAATTAATAGGCTATCATTTACTCCGTGTGCAGCTAATTTAGTAAGTAGCCTTTTGTGGGGGACGGTATCAAAAGCGTTTGCAAAGTCTAGATATATTAAATCTATATTATTTCTCTTGTCATAATTCGAGATGACTGTGTTGTAGAATTTGAGTAAGTTAGTCACACAAGAACGTTTCCGTCTGAATCCCTGCTGGCTATCATTTATGAAACAGTTGCTTTCTAAATGATGTTCGACAGCATCTCTGATGATAGTTTCCATCATTTTTCCCATGATTGAAGTCAAGCTTATAGGCCTGTAGTTATTTGGTTTCTTTATGTCACCTTTTTTGAATATTGGAGTAATGTTAGCTAGTTTCCATTCTCTTGGGACATCTTTGAATATGGTGGATTTTCTTTTTTATAATTTCTAATGGAAAAAAAATCTCATTTTTCGTTACCTTTAAGATTCTTGGATGCCAACCGTTAGGCCCTGGTGTTTTATTAGCTTTGAGTGTCTCTATACACCTTTTAATTTTTTCTTTTGCTATGTTTACCGTAGTAAGTTCACCCAAGATTTTTTCACAGGTTTCAGTTTGGAGTTCAATTTGAGGTGTTTCGTTTATAAATACTGAGCTAAAATAGTTCTTTAAAATATCACACATTCCTTCGTTTGAATACTCAAGTTGACCGTCAGCAGATAATAGTGGGCCAATGTGATTCCTAACAACCTTTTTATCTCTAATGTAACTATAGAATTCTTTGGGATTCTTTTTGGAATTATCAGCGATATGCATTTCGTATTGTCG
>NC_134789.1:62885196-62890196 GCF_046742065.1 Oratosquilla oratoria
GAAAGAACATAGAAATTCCATCAGATACAGACAAGAAAATTCTGCAATTCTCCTTGGAACCAGGTCGAAGGACCATTATATAGACTGGGACAATGCAGCTATTATCTACAAATCTCTCTGTAATTTTAGAAGGAAAATAATAGAATCATCCTTAATTAAACACTACCCTAACTTCAACACTTCCAATGGCCTCCGGATTGTATAACTACATTGGTAGTGAATAAATTGCTTCCCACGAAAGCGGGACTTGACCTTACGAGAGGTCAATTGGGCTCCCCACCTCCCCAAGGACAAGTCACTTGGGTCTTCTCTCGTCTATCCCTATTATGAAAAATATTAACCCATTGCTGGGCTAACGGAGTTCATACCCAATTCGATTAACTCTTTCGAGATAACAAATCCACTCCCCCACTTTTCCTCTTCCTCCTCTTCCTCTTCTTCTCCCTCCAAATCCATTCCCTTCTTCCTCCTCCCTATTTTCCTTAAAAAAAAAATTTTTTCTATCCTTTTCTCTCTAACCCTTCCGAACATTTCCAACTCCCATTTCTCCTCCCTTCCCCCCCCACCTCGTTCCTTCGTCCCTCCTCCACCCACCCTTCCTCTCCCTTCCTTCCACCTTAACTGTGTTTATCTTGTTTTTCCTTGCCAACTTTCCCTCACCTCCTCACCCTCCGTCCTCGTCATCAGCGTCACTCTTCCCCTCCTCTTCCTCTCTCTCCTCTGCCATCTTCTCCACTTATTCTTTTGTATTTAACATTCTTCTTTTTCCTTTCTGTTTCTTTCCCCTCTTCCTCTCCTCTTCCTTTCTCTCCTAGTCTCTTCTTCATCTCTTCTGTCATTTTCTTCACTTTTCTTCTCTCCGTTTCTCTCTTTTTCCTCTTTCACTTCTTTTCTCTTCCTCCTGATTATCATTCTTTTGTCTTCCGTTATCCACTCCTTTCTCGGTTATCATTTCACTGCGGCTGATCGAACTTGGCTGCGATTCAAACACTTTACCGATCAAGCTGTTTCTCCTACCTCTTCCTCTCCCTTTCCGCCCTCTCTCTCCCTCTCCCCCTCCCTCCCTCTCTCTCTCCCTCCCCCCCCCTCTCTCTCTCTCTCTCTCTCTCTCTGTGTGTGTGTGTGTGTTTGTGTATTATGGCTAGATCCAATTAGGAGAGAATTTTACCCTGATACCACGATCTCTTTTTTTCTCTCCACCTTCTCCTCCTTAGTCTCCTCCTCCTCCTCCATATCTTCTTCTCCTCCATGTTCTTGTTTTCCTCTCCTTCCCCTCTTTTATTCTCCCCCTTCCTTCTCCTCTTCCCCCTCTCTATCCTCCTTTTACTCTTCCTCCCCATTATTCCCTTGCTTCTCCTCCTCCCCATGTTCCTCCCTCCTCCACCTCCTCCTCCTCCTCCTCCTCCTCCTCCTCCTCCTTCACCCTTGTTCCTCTCCATCTTTCTCCACCACAACCTCCTTCTCCTCCTCCTCCTCCTCCCTCTTCTTCCTGCTGTTCCTCATCCTTCACAGCCTCCTTCTCCTCCTCCCTCTCTTTCTCTTCCTCCTTCCCCTCTTCCTCCCCTATTTCTCCTCTTCTTCCTTCCCTCTTCCTCTCTCCCCTGTCTTCCTCTTTTCCTCCCACCTCTCGTCTTCCTTTCCTTCTCCTCTTCTACGCCCTACCTACCCCTCCTCCCACGAGTGTACCTGCTGACACCCCTGTCGTGAAATCCGTCCCCTATTCACCTCCTCGATAGGAACCAGACATACATGTGCAAGCAAGCACGCACTTCCTGCCACACGTTATCTCATTTCCTCTCACCCCCTCCCTCCCCTTCTCCCTCTCCCTCTCCCCCCTCCCTCCCTCTCTTTCCCTCTTTTGTCCCCTTCTCTCTCTCTTTCTCTCTCTCCCCCCCCTCTCTCTCTCTTCACCACTCTGACATACTCAGGAGATTTCACTCCGGGGTGATTACAGTCAGATAAGGGTCGCCTTTTTATCTTTCTGAAGCGAGTACCTTGCAAAATCTGATACGGTCGTGTTTTGGTCTAAAGTGGCATTCATGTCGCTAGACGCCTTGCGCATGCGCGTCTGTGGGTATTGTCCTCTCCCCTCATTACTCCATCTCTCCCCGAAGTCTCTAGTCTCTTCAAGTACTTAGTGCTCGATGAGAACACGTGAGATCGAGATCGTCGTGGAAAAATTTTCCTTAAAAGTTATGAGTGTCGATTTATGGAAAAAAGTGATAATTTTTGTTTATTGGTAATCAGCTAATTTTTTTGTGTAATCGTTTTTTTTTTATTAATTTGTTTATCAACTTATTTGTATTTTACTGGTATATATTCGTCTGTTAATTTATTCAGTCTTTAGTTTATCTCTTGATCTCTTTTATATTTATTTCATTATTCATTCGATTATTTCTTCATTTATCATGTATCTATTTGTTTATTTATTCAATTTAGTCTTTTTTATGGGGATCGATTAGATTTTTTAATAAAGACGAGTACAAAACTTAAAAAAATCAGTTAGAAGGAGCCTTGCAGCAAATTTTGATCTCGGTTAAATTTGAGAGGAGCAGTCACGGCACAAATACTCAACTTACTTTTCTGTCCTCACATACTTTCTGTGCTGATTTTCGTAACAAGATTTTGATATTCAATGACCCACTCCAGAACCGTCGACCTAAAGCAAAGTATGAATCTACAACCTATTTCCGTTTGCTTCACATCCTCTACCTGGATTCTTTTTTCAAGTCTAAATTCATATAAATCTTGCCAGGAGACCTAATACATCCCAAACACCAGCCCCTGTTATCATTTATATAAAAGTAACCTAGTAAAGTCATTGTTTTAAATGTTTTTATAGAAAATTTTATTGACTTAAGAATACGACAAACCAGGGCATATTAGAATCCTTAGATGTAAAAATTTTGTTTACTAAGGTACCCGTCGAAGAAATCCTTCAGATTCCTTCACACACACACACACACACACACACACACACACACACACACACACACACACACACACACACACACACACACACACACACACACACACACACACACACACACACACACACACACACACACACACACACACACACACACACACACACACACACACACACACACACACACACACACACACACACACACACACACACACACACACACACACAAACATACGCACACAGAAACACAAACACACACACACACACACACACACACACACACACACACACACACACACACACACACACACACACACACACACACACACACACACACACACACACACACACACACACACCTACGTGTGTTCCACCACGCGTTGGTGCAGCACTTGTTCCAGTAGTGACAGACAAGACAAGACTTGTTGTGACAGTCAGGCAAGCAGATTGGCAAATTTTTAGGAAGCTAGACAAATAGAAACAGAGACAGGTAGACAGAGAGGCAGACAGACACACTTACAAAATTACAAAAGCCGGTCAGCAATGTAAAACATAAACAGATAGAGAGAAAATACTTGGTAACAGGCTAAGAATCATAAGAGAAAACGACAGAAGTGAGGGTATTGTGAAAGAAAAAGATAGAAAGAGAGAGAGAGAGAGAGAGAGAGAGAGAGAGAGAGAGAGAGAGAGAGAGAGAGAGAGAGAGAGAGAGAGAGAGAGAGAGAGAGAGAGAGAGAGAGAGAGAGAGAGAGAGAGAGAGAGAGAGAGAGAGAGAGAGAGAGAGAGAGAGAGAGAGAGAGAGAGAGAGAGAGAGAGAGAGAGAGAGAGAGAGAGAGAGAGAGAGAGAGAGAGAGAGAGAGAGAGAGAGAGAGAGAGAGAGAGAGAGAGAGAGAGAGAGAGAGAGAGAGAGAGAGAGAGAGAGAGAGAGAGAGAGAGAGAGAGAGAGAGAGAGAGAGAGTGAGAGAGAGAGATAGAGAGAGAGAGAGAGAGAGAGAGAGAGAGAGAGAGAGAGAGAGAGAGAGAGAGAGAGAGGAGAGAGAGAGAGAGAGAGAGAGAGAGAGAGAGAGAGAGAGAGAGAGAGAGAGAGAGAGAGAGAGAGAGAGAGAGCGAAGAGAGAGAGAGAGAGAGAGAGAGAGAGAGAGAGAGAGAGAGAGAGAGAGAGAGAGAGAGAGAGAGAGAGAGAGAGAGAGAGAGAGAGAGAGAGAGAGAGAGAGAGAGAGAGAGAGAGAGAGAGAGAGAGAGAGAGAGAGAGAGAGAGAGAGAGAGAGAGACAGAGAGAGAGAGAGATGGAGACACAGAGGGGGGGTTGCTCTGTCCTTCCAGAAAGGAAGACCCTTATCGAGATCAAATTGCATTTTCTTCTCCAGATCAGATAAGCCTCACTGGTCAGATGGACTCTTTTGTTTCAAAATAATATCTGACTCAGACTTTGACGCTCTGACTCTGTTTGTAACTCTAACTTACGTGTGTGTGTGTGTGTGTGTGTGTGTGTGTGTGTGTGTGTGTGTGTGTGTGTGTGTGTGTGTGTGTGTGTGTGTGTGCACTAATCCACCTGGTATGATTACAATTTGTCTGTTGTGAAGGATCTCTGGAAGGAACTCGAGAGTATCTCCGGTGTTATAGCCTAATAACAATAACAATAACAATAACAATAACAATAACAATAACAATAACAATAACAATAACAATAACAATAACAATAACAATAACAATAACAATAACAATAACAACATTAACACCAAAACACAACAACAACAACAACAACAACAACAACAACAACAACAACAACAACAACAACAACAACAACAATAACAACAACAACAACAACAACAACTACTACTACTCTTAAACTGTCGTTCTGGCTACCGTCAAGCGATTTCATTCAGCCAAAGGAAACATTTGATGCAGCAAAGGGTCAACTTTACTTATAATTGTATCACATCCTGACTTAGCAAGTTCACATTAACAAACATATGAGGAGAAGAGCGGCAAAGGAAAGAAAACGAAGGAGGGAAGGAGGAGAGGAGGAGGAAGAATGGGGGAATGAAGAGGGGGAAGAGGAGGAGGAGGA
>NC_134789.1:62903935-62906435 GCF_046742065.1 Oratosquilla oratoria
TATACGTATATATATATATATATATATATATATGTGTATATATATATGTATATATATATATATATATATATATATATATATATATATATACACACAAATGAAAATGATATCTGTAAGTTATTTTAGTTTACCTTTCCATAAAGCAAACCAGTGCTGACGAGTACGAACACACTGGTTATTGACGACAGTGAGACAACAAAGTTGAGCGATGTTGACATACTTTGTTCTATGAAAACTTTAACATATGACAGCTGTCATCGATGACAAATTGTAAACAAACTGAAACAAAGGTGCCATTCCGATATGGATTTCACTTGTAGCTGCAATCTTTTTTATACCCAAGACGTCCTGACGACCAAGAGAGAGAAAGGTGAGGGAGAAGAAATGTAAAGAGGAGAATGTACGAGAACGAACAGAATAAGAGGGATAGAAATTAAAGGAAGAGTGTGAGAAGGAATCAGGAGCGGAAGAACACAGGCAAGTAAGGAAAGAGAAGTGTAGGGGAGTGGAGGAGTGAAAGAAAGTTGTAGAAGACGTGGATAAAAATGGAACTAACAAAAGAGAAGAGATAAGGGAGGAGGGGGGTGACAAAGTGGTGATTAAGTATAAAAAAATCCTCTATAATTTCGTCACATGTACTAACTTCTTAGTACCCCATTTTCACTAATCCGCTTGAAACAGACGAATAGGTAGATACTTGACACCCTAAGGCAAGTTGCTAGTGACCTGCAGAAAACTTGGAAAGACTGGCTACCCAATGTCAGTGCCTGCATTAATAGTACTATGAGTGTAGCAACGGGAAAGACACCTCATTATGTCATTTATGGTTCTGAGAAGAGGTTTCCGTATGACCTTTTGGATAGTCCTATTCGTCCTCTTTACAACTTTGAAGATTACAGTCACCTTCAGTGTCATACATTGCATATCATTTATGATTGTGTCAGAAAGAACCTTCAGGAGTCTAGATCAAACATTACATAGAAACAACATGGCAAGGCTACACCTGTTTCCATCCAAGTAGGTGATCATGTATTTAAACAAATGCCTGAGCGACAGCCTAAATTAAACAACAAATTCACTGGTCTTTTTTCTGGCAATAAAGAGACTTCAACCCACTAAATTACCGAGGAATCTCTCCTGTGTCACCCGTTGAAGATCTACGAAAGAATCATCGAAAGAAGGTTGGGGGGCGGTTGTTAAAGAGAAACTAAATGAGGCACAGTTTGGATTTAGACCAAATAGGAGCACCATTGATCCCATCTTCATTTTAAGAACGTTGATTGAGAAGAGCTGGGAGTGGAACAAGCCCCTATTTGTAGCTTTCATTGATTTAACAAAAGCCTTTGATAGAGTGCCCCGTGGAAAACTGTGGCAAGTACTAGCAGACCTTTATTATGGAGTAAACAAAAAAGCTGAGGGAGAATGTCAAGGCAATGTACAACACATGTAAAAGTTCTGTAATGACACAAGAGGACTTTGAGAATTTATTTGAGGTGACATGTGGCGTTAGACAAGGTAGCGTTCTTTCACCTTTGTTCTTCATCATGTTGATGGACATCAGTGTGGCATCTTGGATTGTGGCCGAGTTACAGGATGACATCCTGAAATGGAATGTTGCCTTATAAGAACATGCCATGAGAGTCAACCTGACAAAAAGTAAAGTACTAGGTATCAATAGACAAGGAACTGAATGCCATGTCAGTCTGGACGATACTCCACTCCCTTAGGTGTCACCCCTTAAATATATGGGGGAGGAGGTAAACAACAAAAGTAAGATTGCGGATGAAATAACATCAAGGATAAAAAATGTGGAGCAAACACAACCCTCCTCTACCCACTTTTCAAGGACGAACACATACCAACATGAGTTAAAGTTGTCTTGTACACTACCATTCTACGTCCTATACTTCTGTATGGATCAGATACTTGGTCTACCACAACAAAAACCAGAAGTAGAATACAAGCAACAGAAATGCGTATTCTTAGATTGATTTATGATTTATGAAGTTACACGGCGGGATAGGGTTAGGAACACCATAATCTGGGAAGTCCTTGGCATAGAACCTATCGTTGAACTCATTGAAAGATCACAACTATGATGGTACGGCCACGTAAAGATAAGGCCTCAAGATGAAGGCGTACACAGGATTTTGCAGTGGCGGCAAGAGGGCTCAAGGCCACTCAGAAGACCGCGTTAAAGATGAACGGATAATATTGGTGAGGCTCTTAGACGAAGAGGAACAGCAAGGGACGAAGTGGAGGAGAACCGAGACCATGAGGAGCGTACACTGTGGCAAGGCTTGGTATCGACAGGACGAAGATCCTAACAACATGGGTGGTGAGCAGGTGAGCAGTAGCCTGAGCAACAGTCTAAATTAAACAACAAATTTACTGGTCCATTTCTGGTGACACAGAGGCTTCATCCCAATAAGCTTATGGTTTTTAACCCTATGAGGTTCTACATTATGAATGACTTATGAAGACACAGGTACCCATACCT
>NC_134789.1:62916435-62926435 GCF_046742065.1 Oratosquilla oratoria
TATATATGTATATATATATATATATATACACACATATATATATATATATATATGTATATATATATATATATATATATATATATATATATATATATATATTGTTATGACTCAGTCTGTAAAGATACTTGTTAACTGTAAGTGCATACCGAGTGCCCAAGCCTTAACAAATTTAGAATGGGGTCATGAAAATGCATCAGACTATTGGTAGACCGAAAGACAAAGGAAAGTGTTAACCATTTAATATTTCAGTATAGAATATAATCAAAATAATAATGATAATAATAATAATAATAATAATAATAATAATAATAATAATAATAATAATAATAATAATAATAATAATAATAATAATAATAATAATGATAATAATAATAATAATAATAATAATAATAACAATAATAATAATAATAATAATAATAATAATAATTCTAACACATAATACATACAAAATAAATGAGGAATGAAATATGTAGAAAATATAGAACGGGTAAGACTGAAGCCTGACACATCAAGTCGTTCAAGCGATAAATCTTACAATCAGAGGAAGCGGAGCTGGCAGCTAGCTAGAGGCGAGTCTGCTGAGTTTTTTTTTTTTTATCTTAAGGCTCTCGGCCCATAAGGGGGCCATTAAGCCTGGTGCGAACCTGTTATCCGGTTTAATATACCATTACCATTTCCACAACAGTCCTGTTGTGCTCAAATAAAACACTACTTTATCAATAAGGAAACAGTCATTGGCCAAAAGATTTGTCACGTTTAACTGAATATTGTTGAGTCTGCAATGATGTATAAGCGCCTGGCGCTGTGTGTAATATTTCGTGCAGTGTATGAGTATGTGTCTTATAGATAGGGTAGTGTTGCAAGCGTTGCACTGGGGAGGAAATACGCTAGTGATATAAGGATCTAAGTGGGTGTCGTAGGTGGAATTCATCCTCAGCCTTGCTATGGCGATTTCCTCCCGTCTATTGCTTCTGTATGATGTTGACCAGTCTGTTATGTGCTCCTTTTGTTTATGTGTGATGTGGAGATTGTCCCACTGGTGTTGCCAGTGGGCGTGTAATTGTTTTCTTAAGATTGAATTGAAAGTGCCTATGTCTATGGGTATGTCTATAATAGAGTCATTTTCTAACGCAGATTTGGCCAGCGTGTCCGCTTTCTCGTTCCCGGAAATCCCAATGTGGCTGGGAACCCAAGAGAGAGTAATGGACTTGTTGGTCGTCGAAAGTGCGCTAATGATTTTGCCCAGGAGAGAATTCCCCATTTGGTTACCTGACTTAATTGACTGTAATGCACTTAAAGAATCTGAGAAAATAACAAAGTTACTATGTGTGTCAGATTGAGCCTTTTCTATAGCTTTGTATATTCCGAAGAGCTCGGCAATATAAATGCTTGTATGGTCCGGCAATCTGAGCACCATCTGGGTTGTGGAGCTATATAACCCTGTCCCTGTTTTACGGTCACACTTGGATCCATCCGTATACAGTGCCCTGTGGCCAGTGTACCCGTTGATAACTTGTAAGGTCTTCTGTCGGAGTTCTTCCACAGATCACGATTTCTTCTGGAGGTCTTTGTTGATGTTGACGTCCAGGGTGATCTTTTCCCACGGTGGTATGTGGAACGTCTAAAAATTTTCAATAGACCACAGTGGCACTGGATACTACTCGCAGAAGGATCGGATTCCGATAGAAAAGGGATTAAGGCTAGAATTGGTAAAGTGCTCGTATTGGGACGCCGCCCGCTTGCAGGGATGTCGTGGGATACGGAGCACTTTGGGGGCGTAGCGGAGTGTGAGAAGTTCGCGCCTGTAGTGGAGGGGGGAACTTTGGCTTAAACTTCCAGCCTTTCGATTCTTGTACAGCGTAATGCTCCAAATACAAGTCGTAGGCCTTTGTTTTGGATGATGTTCAGGGGTTGTAACGTGGTTGTTGTTGCCGAACCATAAATCTGACACGCATAGTCTAATTTAGATCTAATAAGGGACTCCTAATTCATTAGCAAAGATTTCGTTAGTTTGCGTTGCAAATTAAGTCTCTTATTGCACGCATCAACTAGGTACTTCACATGGGCCTTCCAGTTTAGCCTGGAGTCCAGTTTCAGGCCAAGGAAAAAGGCCAAGTGCATGGAGTTTTTCGAGGATACTACGTCGCCATGCCATGTCGCAGGCTCTTTATAAATCTAGGAAACAAGCTACAAGGAATTCTTCTTTCTCGAAAATTGAAAGGATATCATGTTCTAAGTTGACCAAATGGTCGAAACTACTTCGATTTTTCCTGAAACCACATTGGGCAGGAACTATTAAATCTTGAGATTCGAGAATGAATTTTAATCTGTTATTGACCATACGTTCTAATACTTTGCATAAGCAGTTGGTAAACGCAATAGGGTGATAAGAGGAAGGACTCTTTAGGTCCTTTACCTTTTTGAGAATAGGTATGACGTGGGCATGTCTCCATGTTTGTGGGAAGTCATGTTTAATGCAAATTTCGTTGTACAGTTCCAGTAATTTGTTGAACAAGATTGAAATTAGATGTTGCAACATCTCATACCTAATCTCATCCGGCCCAGCAGAGGTCCTTCTACACGAGCTTAAAGCCTGTTTAAGTTCGTGTAGTTGGAAGGGAGTGTTATATTCGGGGTGTGTATATGTACGGAAGACCAGTGGCTCTGCTTCCAGTCTTTGTTTATTCTGTAAGAATGTTGGCGAATAGTTATCTGTATTGCTTGTTTGTGTAAATGTATCTGATATCATGTTTGTGATGTCGGTGGGCGTATCAATAAATGTGGTTCCTATCGTCAAAGTCTTTATGGTAGGCGCATGTTTGCCGTCAATGCCTCGGACGGCTGACCAAATCTGCGTTAGAGGGGTGTGTATGTTAATTGTCGAAATAAAACCACGCTAAGACTTTCGCTTAGACTGGGTAATGGTTTTACGGGCCCTTGCTTGCGCCTTTTTAATTGTAATCAAGTTGGGTAAAATTGTTTTTTTTTTTTCTAAAATTTGATAAGCCATATTCCGTTTGCAAAGTGCTTTTCTGCAGTCTGATGTCCACCAAGGAACTCTATGCTTGTGAAATGCCGAGGTCTTTGGTATGTGGTTATGCGCTGAATTCAAAATGGATAATGTTAAATTTAATACTTTGTCATCCATATTGTCTCCTGTGGTGTTGACGTTGGTAGTACGCCGATACACTTCCCAGTTGGCTTTCCTTATGATAAGTTTGGGACAGGGAGGGGGGGCGTTGTCTTCATAGGCTGGAGCAGCCGTATCGTGGTCACCCTCTATTCTTAGGATGACTGGGAAATGATTGCTGAGCATGGTGTCGTCATACGTAGTCCATTCTATGTCGTCAGACAGCGTAGATGATATGGATAAATCGATGCATGAAAAAGTGCCCCTAGCATTGTCTACACGAGTGGGATTGCCAGTGTTTAGGAGGACCAGGTTGTTGTTGTTTAGAACTGCCTCCATCTGCTCCCCTCAGGCACACGTTCTACCACTTCCCCACATGTGATGGTGGGAGTTGAAATATCCGACTATAAGTTTATGGTGGGGCAGCTGTCCTACAAGTTTATTTACCTCCTGTAGCGGAAATGGTTGGTCTGGAGGTAAACATATGGAGCAGATGGACGCAAGTTTATTCTGTATTTTCGTTTTGACAGCGACTGCCTCCAAGGTTGTGGATAGTGGCAGCTCCGTTTGGGGAAGGCAGTCGCTGACAGCAACTGTGACCCCCCTCCAGGCGCGAATCTGTCCTTCCTATAGATGGTAAAGTTTTTCAGCTTTAATTGAACACTGGGATTTAGGAATGTTTCCTGTAGACATAACTGAGGGGTTGATTATAGAATTGAAAATAGGTAATTTACTTTACTTCTAATACCTCGACAATTCCACTGGATGATTTTCATTATTTTAATTTTCTATTTATTTTTCTATTTTATTTATTTATCTATTTATCATTATTATTATTTTTTTATTTTTTATTTTTTATTTTTTATTTGCTTCGATTTCTTCCTTTCTTGGCCTTAGTGGGAGGGATGTGTTTTGCCCCCGATATTCGGTCTGGGCTGGATATCGGACTCAATAGTCGTTTGCAGGAGCCGGCGATCTCCATAGGGACATCTCCTTTCTTCCACATGTGTAGGCACACATAGTGGAAGCTCTGGGCTAGTCGGGGAAGGAAGGTGCGAGTGCGTGGTTTGTTTGATAGGTGGGCAGAGACCTTTGTCCTTATCGGAGTGCTTGCTCACAGTTTGTGTTTCAATGGCTCTGTATGTTTTATTAACTGCAGAAGCATAGGAAGTTGCTCCGGAGGAACTAGTTGGGGTAACTTGTCATTCCATCACACGTCTCCATGTTTCGTAGAAAGATGTGCCGCAAGTTGCTTTCTCTTACAAATTTCTTTTTATATTTTAAAGGTGGAACAATCTCGGGTTCAGAGGATATGGACGTTGTCTAATGGGAATTTGATTTGGGTCTTTTAACTGAATGTTTTGTTAGAAAACATTGCATAAGCCTGGGTAGTCTAGGGTAATTTCTGAAAACCGTTTTATGACACTGGTTAATTGATTTTTTTTTACTTGGGTGAAGCCCAGAGAGATACTCATAGAGGTGATGCAATGTTTCTCTCATGGAGAAGGCACTGTTGGGCAAGGGAAAATCTGTAGTTGGGGTGCCCTCGTCCTTCTCCGGCAATGTTACAGGATTCACAATAGGTATGGACGCGGTCCTGGTACCCTCCTCTGGTGGTCTGGAAAGGTAACGTTTGATAAGATTTATGTGTACCAGCTGCTGTTTTTTCCTTCTGTCAGGAGTTTCACTTATATGATTTAAAGATCCTTGTTGTTTTGAGATCTTATAAGGACCAAAGAATTTCTTATGAAAAGGGTTAGTTGATACAGGGAGAAAGGGTAACACCATAACTCCAACCTTGAAAGTTCTTACTTGGGAGGTTCTATCATACTCCAAATTACTCCTTTTCTGGAACTGGGAAAAATGGGCTTTGGACAAGGTTCTCACCTCCTGTAATTTACTTCTTAAATTCTGGATATATGTATGAACATTTGTTTTCTCCTGATTAGATTTGAATCATTGTTCTTTGAATAAGGTCAAGGGTCCCTTAAGGATCGCCCGTATGATAATTCAAAGCGTGAGAACCCCATGGACTCATGACTAACTTCTCTGATGGAGAAGAGAATCCACTCGAGATTAGAGTCCCAACTGGATTCTGGATCTAGGCAATATTTGCGCAGCATGACTTTCAGTGATTGATGGTACCTTTCCACACAACCCTGAGATTGCGGGTAGTAAGCGGAAAATGTAACATGCTCTATCCCTAACTCCGTAAGGACCTGGTTGAAAAGAGAACTGGTAAAATGTATTTATTACCCTTTTTTGATTTGGGTAATAGTCCCACGCAATCTATTACTACTTCATCAAAGGGTTCTTTCCTCATGGGAATGGGCTTAAGTGGAGCTTTAGGAATCTTTTTATTTGTCTTACCTGCCACCTGGCAGACATGACAGGCCCGGATGAAGTTAGTGATGTCTTTTCGTATTCCCGGCCAGAAAAAATGATAAAGTACATTGAGGTATGTTTTCCTCACTCCCAAATGTCCTGCGAAACCATCGTGAGCTAATTTCAATACACTACTTCTGACAGAGCGAGGAAGTACAATTTGGTGTTTTTCTGCCCACGTCTGTAGCTTATGTATACTCTCATCAAGATTCCATCTTGACAATAGAAACAAAGAGTGGTGTCTATGTTTGCTTTGATTGTGGCATGTGTAGTAAGTAGGAGAGTGTATCATCCTTTTGTTGAGCTTGGGTGAGTTCATCCTTGGTTAGGATCTTATTGATTAAATCCTCATTACCAAAGGGCGGAGGAGAGGTGGACAGGTGAGGAATTTGAGGGTGGAGAAGACGTTACCTTACTTTGGGATCGAGTTACAGCACAGGCAGAAAACAGGTGTGGACAATTCTCATCCAATTCAAAGGTGGGGCTTGCTGTTCTTAGTGGAGGAACGGTTAGGGTATCAGCGAGATTGTTACCCAACAGGAACTTTATCCCGTGAATAGGTAAGGATCCGTGATGCACCACAACTTGCACTTGAGAAGTAAGGAATGTACATTTTAGGTAAACTTCTGCTAGGGGGTAAGAAGTTTGACTTGTAAGATCAGACAATAAATCATTTTCACCTGTAAATGCATTTGATATATTGGAAATGATATCGGAGAGGAGAATTGACTGGGCTGCCCCTGTATCCCTGAGTATGGTAACGGGGTAATTAGGACCACCATAAGGATACTCTTCCTTGGAAAATGTATGGGTCAAAAGAAGTATGAGGATTATGAATATTAGAGGTTTGCAATAGGTTTAGATTTGGTACTAGATTATCTTTAAGCTTATTTGAGGCTTTACAACCTGGATGATTACATTCTTTTTACAATAACTACCCTGGACTGGCTGGGAAACACGATTATAATTGATGTTACCTCCTACTTTACCACTTGCTCCTTCAGGGCGGTAATCAGAAGAGGGTCTCACAATGGGGTTTTGCCTGCAAGTTCCCCACGTCTCTATCATTAAGGCTCGGGCATCTACCAACTCTGCCGCCTAGATCAGGTCTTTCTCCCTTCTTTCTTCTACATATATCAAAAGGTGAATGGGGATTTTACTTTTGCATTCCTCCATGACTATAGTATTGAGGATTTCTGAAAAGGTAGTTACATTTATAGCTTCTAACCATCTTTTACACTAAGTTTTTCTGAGTAAAATTCAACATAAGTTTGTGCATGAGATTTCGTTAAAAATCTAAATTTTTGTATTTAGCCGTCAGAGGATAGAGCATACACATGTAGAACCTGTTTCTTAACTAAATCGTAATCGTCGGGCCTGTCTAAATTATCATACAACTGAAGAGCTTTTCCTGTTAATTTTAGGGTTAGTCATCTTTGGGCCACACCTGTTTGAGAGCTATAGCTGCAAAGGCTTTGAAGTAGCCGTCTACATACTCTGGTAAAAATGCGGGGATCAGAGAAAATAAATTACCTACATTAAGTCGTACTTCTTTCTCTGAATGTCCAATTCTCTTTCTTTGCTTTTCTCTTGTATTGTGACTTTCTTAGTTCTGATGTCTTTTTCCAATGCCAATCTTTCTCTTTCCAATGCTAATTTCTCTCTTTCTAATTCTCTTTCCTTTTCTAATCTCTCTTTCTAATTCTAATTTTGAATTTTCTAATTGAAATTGATATTGTAGTCTTAATTGTTCCAGTTGCATATTGTCTGCTGGTTTGGTTGTCGGGGATTGTCTGGTAGGAGACTGTTCAGGGCTAAGAGACCTGGCCGTTGCTCCATCCTGGTCTTTAGGGAATGCTAAACTAGGGCCAGTCAGTGTGCCTATGGATACGGTCTCTATTATCCCTAATTGAACCAGCTGTTCCACCACAATTTTCTTTGTTACGCTTTTGCTCTTGTAAGACTGAATGTCTATGTTATAGTATCTTGCTATGTCCTTCCAATCATCCTTTGTAACTTGTCCCTGTAAGGTTACATACGAGGGATTGGCCACAAAATCTTCCAATGTGAACATTTTGCCGAAGATTATGAACTAATCGTACCTAGTTGTTGATAGACAAGAACGTGTGGGTTTAAACAAGAATAGCCCTTCGATAACTGAAACAGACCCTCTGATTCCGGCTATCGTTATACCCATCAGTCTAGCCTACGATTTTGTTCGTGTGAAAAGATGCTCGTCTATATAGAAATTTATTTGATGGCAAGCGATGCTTGATATAGAGACTTGAATGGATACTTGGATACTTGGATGGAGTATACGATTGAGACAGACATCCAACTAAATAGACCTGAACGAAATTATATGAGATTTGGGTAAGGATGAATACTCCGATACTTGAGCGATAATTGATACTTACGATACACGCACAAAATGGGTCTGGAGGAGTGGAAAGAAACACTATCAAATCCTAAACACTGATAGAATCCCATCAGTGAGGGCTAAACACTTAAACTGAACGAATTCTATATGGCTGCTAGTCCTGCTTATTGTAAGTAATTTTGCGGTGTATACTAAATGGGTCGTTTTTTCCCGCAATACTTTAAACGACACCTACAAAATTGATTATCGTTGGTTATTTTCCGACTCTTAGTCACTTGTATTAGCATTATGAATGCATTTAATACTGAAAAATAAATGTTAAGACACTGTCCTGAAAGATGATTAATGAAAAGAAGGGGGGGGAAGGTAACAAATTACTCAGTAGTTAACGTTCAACGGTTACGGATATCCTAGGCATTGGTCTCCACTTGTTATGACTCAGGCTGGAAAGATACTTGTTAACTGTAAGGGCATACAGAGTGCCCAAGCCATAACAAAGTTAGAATGGGGTCATGAAAACGCATTAGACTATTGGTATGCCGAGAGACAGAGGACAGTGTTTACCATTAAATATTTCATTATAAAGTATAATCAAAACAGTGGTAATAACCTAACAAAATAATATGAATAGTATCAATCCTAACACATAATATATACAAAATAAATGAGGAATGAGATATGTAGAAAATATAGAACGAGTCGTCCAAGTGATGAATCTTACAATCAGAGAAAGCGGAGCTGGCAGCTATCTAGAGGTGAATCTGCTGAGTTTTGGAAATGCCGGGATTATACAGTAGATCCAGGCAGACGTCTTGGCCAGTGATAGGCTAAGAACGGTTATTTAGGCTGAACTGCCAAACTATCGCTTGGTGGTGTAACGATCTAAGTCACTGTTCACTTGTTACGTCTCAAGATATTCAAGAATATTTAGATAAACTACAACAATGGTCTGAAAAGTGGCTAATGAAATTTAACACAAGTAGATGAAAGGTTATACACATGTGTAAAAATAAGAGTAAGTACGATTACAAGTTATTTGGAAATTCGTTATCAAAAGTGAATAGGGAAAAGGATCTCGGCGTAATTATTAGTAACGATCTCAAATCATTTAAGCAGTGTATTTCAGCCTTTGTGAAAGCTAACAAGCTTCTTGGACTGATTGCACGATTTTTTGAATTAAAGAATCCATCCCTTATTAACAAGCTATATAAATCGTTAGTTCGTCCACATTTGGAATATACTGTTTCCGTATGGTTACCGGGTCTCATTGAAGATATAGACAGATTGGGAAAAGTACAACGGCGAGCCACAAAACTGATTCCAAATATGATAAATAAATCATACGAAAATCAACTAAAACATATGTGTGTGTGTGTGTGTGTCTGTGTGTGTGTATGTGTATGCATTTTATATATTTGATTGATTTATTTATTTATTCATTTGTATATTTACCTATTTCTCTCTTTTGTTATATATTTACTTACTTATGTACTTATTTATTTATCCACTTACTTATTTACATATTTATTTATTCACTCGGCTTCTTATTTACACATATAACTATCTAAATACTTATCCCTTTATTTAATGTGCTGGTGGCGTTATCGGAAACGTACTTTTCTCACATTCACATAGGAGTGCGAATCCCGCAATACCTGACGTGATTATTACATGCCCCAACAGACTAGTCGCAAGGTGACTGCTTCGTGCATAGTTACTCGCCTGCTGGCGTAGGCTCCTTACCCTTTTCTTTTTAATTCTTCTGTATGTAGATTTTAGTTGTAAATACTACACATATTATTCAAGAAGTTTGACTAAGTCTACTGTTAGCATTGTCAATGTGATGACGCACTTCTCATATTTTTTTTTGCTAAAACTAATTGTATTTTGTTGAAGAATAGACTAAATCAAATAGTTTTGCGTCGACCATAACAAAGCTCACAAATATTGCCGTCAAGTCAAACAAACTGAAAAAAAAGAAACGAAAAAACACATAACATATACAAATTCTCTCTCTCTCTCTCTCTCTCTCACACACACAAACACACGCACACACACACACGCATACACACACACACACAGACACACATCAAGTCAAAGCGGTC
>NC_134789.1:62936435-62938935 GCF_046742065.1 Oratosquilla oratoria
GAACAGGAGAACAGATGCCAGAGGTTTATTGATATGATTATCAATAAAAACGGAGGTAAAAACAGTTACACGAATAAGCTTTACTCTCATATTCGTGCAGCTCCACGGATCATTTAACTCGAGCTTCCATTCAGACACACGATCCATCCCCACATGGTTTATTTTTACGTAGATGTGCCTTAGGATTAGAGTGATTAATTCTTCTCGATTAATCCCATAAATTCACCGAAGAGGTGGAGTCAGTGGTGATAAATAAGAAATTTAAGGAGATATAGCACCAAAACGGAGGGATAGAATTTAAAATTTATAAGAAATATTTTTTGATTGGCGTGACTCTGGTCCTTAGGGGTACCAATCAACATCTCTAAAATATATATATAAAAAAAAGGTTCCTAACGAGTGATGTACGTTTCACAGGGAGGTAATTTGATTTTTAAGGTGGACAATTTGAGAATGAGTTATCAACAATCATTTATTCATAGTGAGTCTGGGTGAGTATAACTGTGTTCGAGTTAACACATACGGTGCATATACAGTATATATACGTAAAAATATTTTTGTGTGTGTGTAAAATTGCATTTGTATATGTATCTGTGTTTTCATGTTTTTATTAAGAGTTAACACACTGTGTCTGAATGATGTAATAATCATCTTGTACTCATCTATTTTTTTTAATAAAAAGAATTATGTCACAAGGGGACTTAGAGATGCTTAGATGGAACATGGCCCAAAAAAAGCCCGGGAACCCCCTAGTATAGAGCTTATGCACTCATTACCTTATATGGGGACTTTTTGAGTCAAAGTTAATCCTTAAAGGCTTTGTTCTGGATGAAGTAAGACGAGTTTATTCTGCCAAAAGGAGAGAATTCCTCCCTTCCTCTTCCACCACACAAACACTAACTCTCTCTCTCTCTCTATCTTTCTCTCTCTCTCTCTCTCTCTCTCTCTCTCTTCATTTTGTACAGAACCATTATGGAAATAATGGTCAGGTGATGGTATACTTAACCAATGTATTCGATTATAATACCCAGAAATTTTGGGTGCGACAAGCTGAGGAGATAAGACAAAACGTTAAAGTTGAGGAGGCAAGACAAAACGTTTAAAACGAAGAAGTCCCATTTCCAAGTGAGAGGAATAACAGAGGGGTGGGGGGTGGGGGGCGATTTTGGTGGGGAACGTGGTCGTGAGAAAACGCTGAAAGATTTCGAGCGGTTAAGACGGGACTGGGTGTGGTTTCATATTATCTAACCTTATTTTTACACAGTGCATGGGAGTAGATGCACTCACTCAGTCACACACCCCACCCCACGCGCGCGCAGACACACACACTCACACGCACGCCCACACACGCACGCCCACACACACACACACACACACACACACACACACACACACACACACACACACACACACACACACACACACACACACACACACACACACACACAATTATCTTCTCATAAAGGAGATAGTCAACCAAGTGATGCACCCACCAATCACCCACCAATCACCCACCTTTCACTCATTTAACACTATTTGTTTTCATCTTTATCTTTGTTCTTTGTGGATGAAATACTATCCCTGACCCACGTAGATATGTATATATATATATATATATATATATATATATATATATATATATATATATAAATATATATATTTATATATATATAATAACAATAATAATAATAAAGATAATGAAAGTAATAATAATAATGATGGTAATAATAAAAATAAAAATAAAAATGTAATGATAAAATTATAAATATATATAATGATAGAGATAATAAATAAATAATAGTTACAATAACAATGATAATAATAATAGTGTTGAAAATAAATAGTAACAAATGGACAAAATCTACCGCGACACTTGCCTCCAAGAATGAGTAGATACCTTTTTCCCACTTCGGCCTACCCTCTCCAGCTTTCTTCCTTTCACTCTGAAGTTCCTCCATGCTACCTTGCCCCACCTTTTCATCATGATTTATTCTTTTAATGCTCTATTTGTTACTATTTATTTTCAACACTATTATTATTATCATTGTTATTGTAACTATTATTCATTTATTATCTCTATCATTATATATATTTATAATTTTATCATTACATTTTTATTTTCATTTTTATTATTACCATCATTAATATATATATATATATATATAATATATATATATATATATATATTATATATATATATATATATATAAATATATATATATATATATATATATATATATATATATATACTGTATATATATATATACAATAATATACTATTGCAATAATGACCATGACAATTGTACTTCGTAAATGATGGCATTATTATGAGTGACAACGACTGGAAGACTTGTGTGATCAAGAGTGTGGGTGAGATTTGGAGTTGAGTAGTGGAGCGAGGGGCAAGAGAAGGGTTGAGGTCGAGGCAGTGGAAGAAGAATAAAGAACATTTCTTCAAAACGTACCGTCCATTTTACTGACCCTCTACACCATCCATCTC
>NC_134789.1:62951435-62963935 GCF_046742065.1 Oratosquilla oratoria
TCAGACTAAATGAAAGAGTGAGTGAATATATATATATGTATATATATCTATATCTATATATATATATATATATATCTATATATCTATATATCTATATATATATATATATATATATATATATATATATATATATATATATATATATATATATGTTTGATTGAATACGACAGCATTCTGGAAGTTGTTAATTTTCTTTCTTGTGTTTTCTATTTTTCTAATTATATTCTTCCCTTGGATAGGGTGGGCATAAACCAATTCCTTATAATTCTCCATTTTATTACACGACGTTTCGTCTCTAAAAGGACATCTGGTATTTCTGTTTTTAAAGATACAATAAATATTTATGATACTACAAGTTTGAATTACATTAATGCTTGGACATATACAAGATTATATTTAGAAATCAAACCTTAGAATTACAGTTAAGTTTAACATATTAAAATTACATTTTAAATTTAACAAAAAAAAAAGATAATAATAACTACTACATGCCTTATAGGTGAAATGTTTAAATGGCTGGTGGCTACATCTTGACCCTGGGTGACCTTCGCTTAGGAAGGTGTGATCAGATTACCCGTGGCCTCTGGCCTTTTAAATGATTCCGTGACCTGATGAGGAGAGGGGTTGTGCGGAGGGGGAGGAGGAGGAGGTGGAGGAGGGAGAGGTGAAGGGGGGGGTGGAGTTGGGTTGTGCTGAGGGGGAGGGGGAGGGGGAGGAAGAGGCGAATGATTGCATCTTATGACTATACAGAAGTATATTGGATGTTAGGTCGCATTGCAAACTGATGGAGGGGGCTTTATCTCTGACGTACATGGTCTCTAGAAGTTGGAGCTTTCTGGAGTTGTTATGGTGGCCTATGATTTTGGTATGTTTAGATATTAAATCCCTTGTGATTCCAATGTTGTGGTATTTCTTTAGATGTTCTTTTATTGCCCCTTTTTGACCAATGTAACTAGCTGGAAGTGCAATGTCTTCCTCAGGAAAAGTGAATTCATATATTACATTGGTCCTTTGCAATGCCTCCGGTTTGAACATGTTATTTTTCATAACTAGTGAAGATGTTTTGGGATTTTTGTAGTATATGATGACCTTAATTTCATCATCCTTTTTTAACGGGGTGGCAATTTTTCTTTATTATGTCTTTAACTGCTTTCTCATCTTTTTTGTATGCCTCTGTATAAGTATTATGATAAAATATCTTTATTTGATGTTCTGCTTTGGGTTTACCCTGGGGGTTGTTCTGGGAATAATATCTGTGAAGCATTTCTTTTGTCATGTTGTCAAAATCAGTATTAGAATAACCATTGTTTATGAGCATTTGTCTTATGTGCTCATCATGGAAAGCTCTACACAAATGTAATTTTAATATGTTAAACATAACTGTAATTCTAAGGTTTGATTTCTAAATATAATCTTGTATATGTCCAACCATTAATGTAATTCAAACTTGTAGTATCATAAATATTTATTGTATCTTTAAAAACAGAAATACCAGAAGATGTCCTTTTAGAGACGAAACGTCGTGTAATAAAATGGAGAATTATAAGGAATTGGTTTATGCCCACCCTATCCAAGGGAAGAATATAACAATAAAGAAAAAATAAAAAAGAAAACACAAGAAAGAAAATTAACAACTTCCAGAATGCTGTCGTATTCAATCAAACATGTTTAAAAGAGAACCTGCTCCCAAAATACACTAATATATATATCTATATATATATATATATATATATATATATATATATATATATATGTATAGATATACAAATTTTGCCATTTAAAACAACTTTCTGTTTTTTATCATTCAACCAATTTCTAGTCCAACTTAATAGGCTACCACTTACTCCGTGTGAAGCTAATTTAGTAAGTAGCCTTTCGTGGGGACGGTATCAAAAGATTTTGGAAATTCTAAATAGATTAAGTCTATATTGTTTCTTATGTCATAATTCGAGATGACTGTGTTGTAGAATTCGAGTAAGTTAGTCACGCAAGAACGTTTCCATCTGAACCCATGCTGGCTATCATTTATCAAACAGTTACTTTCTAATTGATGTTGGATAGTATCTCTGATTATACAGTAGTTTCCATAATTTTCCTATGATTGAAGTCAAACTTATAGGCCTGTAGTAATTTTTTCTCTTTTTGTCACCTTTTTTGAATATTTGAGTAACGTTAGCCAGCTTCCATTCTCTTGTGACATCTCCGGATATGATAGATTTTTTTTTTTCTATTTTTCAGATTGGAGTTTACTTTGAGGTGTCTCGTTTACGAATACTGAGCTAAAATAGTTGTCTGAAATATCACACATTCCTTCGTTTGAATACTGAAGTTGACCGTCAGCAGATAAAAGTGGGCCAATGTGATTTCTAATAACCTTTTCATCTTTAATGTACCTATAGAATTCTTTGGGATTCTCTTTGGATTTATCAACGATGTTAATTTCGTATTGTCGTTTTTGTTTTTTTTATTGTCTTTTTTAAATCTCTCTGTATTATTACATAACTTTGATAGTCATTAGTGCACCAGAGCACTAGTTTTTCTTATAAGCCTGTCTCTTTTTAGCAATACTTTTTTCAGTTTCTTTGTGTAATTGTCACCGAGAAAATGTATCAAGCGACTACCTATATGGTCATGTTCAAGGGTCATCCAGTCAATATCAGTGAAATTGAAGTCACCCATTATCAATAAGTCGCTGTTGCAGAAACTACTGTAGAGAGTTCTTGAAACAACCGTTTGTCGTCTGCTAATGATAATGTTTTTGGCCTATATATCACACCTACATTAAACATTAATTTTTTGGCCATTTTTTTGGGTTAACTCTACCCGCAAACTTTCATATGCATCCTGTTTTACTTTCTCTAAAACACAGACATGGACATTGTTTTTAACGTACAACAGACACCCACCTTTCCTGTGGATTCTATCCTGATGAAAGTGTCTAAATCCCGCAATATTAAATTCAGCTTCAAACTCTACCATTTGACCATGTTTCGGTTATTCCTATCATATCGTATTTTAACTTTTGACATACACCTGTATTTCTTGGAATTTATTCCTAATACTACGAGCATTAAAGTACATGGTATTAAGAAACTCGTGATTATTTATTTTTGACACATTTTGTATTTCAACATCATACCTTACATTATAATTTTGTTCTTTATTGACACCTTGCTCTATATTGACATTTGGTCCTTCACTGACATTCAGTGCCTCATGGACATTTGCCCCATCACGGACATCTGGTCCCTCACGGTTATTCGATCTCTTATGTACACTTTGACCCCCTACGTCACCGCGTTCCACACCGGCCACCCGTATTTCGCTGACATTCTGTCCGTCATCCCTTCCTAAAATGATATTCTGTCCTCCACTGACATCATATCCTACCGTGATATTTTGTCCTCCAATATCATTGCATACCATCGTGATATTTTTCCTCCACTATCATTATATCCCATCTTGATATTTTGTCCTCCACTATTAATACAAACGCGGGCTCGACAAACGGGACCCCACGGAGCGCCACTCGCTCACGGCAGTGGCAGAAGTAGAAGAAGAGGTACGCTCTTTGGGTTGTGGGAAGGATTCATTCTTCTAACAGAGCGCACTCTTGAGAAGACAAATTTCCTCCTCACACTTCCTGAGACGGTCCTCCAGGTTCACACAACCTTCGCAAGCCATTTTGCTCCTCCCTCGGCAATACAAACGGCAAAGAGGAAATATAAAACAACAAAAGAAAATAAAAACAGTTACTAAATAAACTAAATACACGAAGCTTACTCTGGTTACCTTTGGAGTATAGTAACAGACTACTGTTTTGACTCTAAATTACTAGAACGCTACACTTTATCTTCTTGGGGACACCTCCGCTGATCTTTAGATTTATTAAGACAGACTTATTTCCGTTCTGTTTCTGTGATATACATTTTTGATTATTGTTCATTATTATGCTATAAATGTAATTATCTACTTTAGGATCGTGAACCAGTGATATGAACTTGTGATGGTCAACTAATAATAACTGTTTGTGGGGGGAAGCTGATGCAGTGTTTTATAAAACATTAAACGTCTCCATTTGTATATTATGGGGTCGGGACATCTATCTTGAGTATGGTGTATTAGGTCGAATGCATAAGTCTTATTTTAGCAGGCGAGGAACCCAAAACGCACTTGGATAGCTTTAAACCTATCAAAAATATTTTCTGGTCACAATATTTCAACAGTAAATTAGATATATTTTTTTGTCTATTCTACGGGTTTCAGTGCTAATCGATAAGGTTTAAGAGGTTTCTTGGAGGTTTCTATTTCGCCACCGATAGAAACCCGACAGAAACTGGGTTTCTGGGGTGTTTACCTTGACCCCAATGTTGTAGACTGCACCAACTTGGTAATGAGATGTACAAGGGGAGAAAATAGCAGCAGACTGAAAGTGAGTATAAAGGGAGAGAGACTGGAGGAAGTGGATAGTTTTAGATACTCGGGTGCAAAGGTAGCGGGAAAGGGAGGAGTGGAGGTGGAGGTAGAATGTAGATTGAGAGAAGCAAATAAATGCATTAGGAGATTAATAAGTGTAATGAAAAATAGACATTTGGGTATGGATGCTAAGAAGAGATTGTATGAAGGAGTGATTGTGCCGACAGCACTGTATGGAGCAGAAACATGGAACATAAGAGAGGAAGAGAGGAGGAGTATGAATGTGTTTGAGATGAGGTGCCTGAAAAGTATGAGAGCGGTTACCAGGCTGAATAGAGTGAGAAACGAGTAGGTGAGGAGGAGAACGGGAGTGGAAAGGGAGTTGGGAGATAGGGTTGATGAAAAAGTATTAGGATGGTTTGGACACATGGAAGGAATGAGTGAAGAAAGATTAGAAAAAGAGGTGTGAAAGCCAGAGGTGGAAGGAGTGAACGTGAGGGGGCGATCAAGGATGAGATGGATGGATGGGGTAAAAGGGGCTTTGGAAAAGAGGAGAATCTTTCTCTTTCTCTCTCTCTTTCTCTATCAATTAAAGAAAGCAGCCTCGCTGTGGATGTGCTGTGTCTTGCGACACTGCTTCTGATCCAGGGCAGTGGGGGAGATTCGGGGATGAACCGCCATCCAGGATGAGCCAAGCTTAGAGGAAGGGAGGGGGTGAATGGGAGTGGAGTATATGGGGATGGAACGGGTGGGAGTGGACTTTGTTTTTTTTTTGTAAGGGGGAAAAGCCTTTGGTATATGTATGTATGTATGTATGTATGTATGTATGTATGTATGTATGTATGTATGTATGTATGTATGTATGTATGAATATATCTAGAGCCACATGTATATGTATACTTACTCATAACTACATCTTAATATACTTAAACACAATTTGTATGTATATATATATTTACATATTGCACTATGTATTCACATATTCAAAAACTCAGGAAATATGAGAACATTTACATCCTACCCCCGATCAATGCAGTCTGTCCATGGGTAGAGGGTTACATCCTGCAGTTGGAGTCCTCCCTTGCACATAATCTTTCTCTTAGGGATACAAGAGGAATAAAGAAGCCATGAATTTTTTATCCTGGGCTTCAGAATCTCCTTCTCTGAGCCCGCGAAGATTCATGGAGATTCGGGAAAGGAACTGAAGGATGCAAACAGCGATTTGTCTCCCACTCTTCCCTAAGAAAAAGGAAGTAAGGGGACAGCAGAGGAGGAATGGACATGCAGGATGCAAGCTGTTACAACCCAGCCCCCTTCCAATCCAAAATAATGATAATATGATAATAATAAATATATGTTCGGGAAATACAGTACATGTAAATTTCACCCCCTCATTTTGTAAAAAAAAAAGAAAGAAAAAAAAAAAAAAAAAAAAAAAAAAAAAAATGGTGGGGGGCTAGGAAGTTCTAATGTTCAAGGGGAACCATGGTTCTCGCATGGTCAGAGCCTATCAATGCTCGCTCGAACTTGGAAAAAAAGACAAGAACAACAAATAATAATAACGATAAAAAAAGAACATGGGTTGATTTTCTTTCTAGTTTCTATTCGCCAGACTGCTTTATTCAACTGCAGTGGTCTCCTACGAGTATGTATATGGAGGTATGGAGTAGAAGGAAGAGGACGAAGAAATGGGAAATAATATATGCATGTCATCCGTGTGACGGAGGTCACAGGGGAAAAGGGCGAAGTTCAAGACAGACAGAGAAAGACAGACAGACAGACAGACAGAGAGATAGACACACACACACACACACACACACACACACACACACACACACACACACACACACACACACACACACACACACACACACACACACACACACACACACACACACACACACACACACACACACACACACACACACACACACACACACACACACACACACACACACACACACACACACACACACACACACACACACAACTCGTGGCACAATGGTAGAGTTCCCTGCTACCACTACGGTGGTCTGGGTTCGAATACCGCCCAGGGCTGAAATAATTTCAGTATCGCTGCGATGCGATTCGTTACTCCAACTTTCGTGGGCGGGGAGTTGAGGGTGTGTGTGTGTAAGGTCACAGCATTACCCATAGATCGGTCATATATGAGCTCTGAGCTCTCTTCCAACACGTGATCCAAGACAATGGTGAATCACACACACACACACACACACACACACACACACACACACACACACACACACACACACACACACACACACACACACACACACACACACACACACACACACACACACACACACACACACACACACACACACACACACACACACACACACACACACACACACACACACACACACACATACACACACACACACACACACACACACACACACACACACACACATACACACACACACACACACACGATACGACTCGATAGCGCGTTGGTAGCGATCGCAGCTGCCATTTCGGCGGTCTGAGTTCTAATCCCGCCCAAGGCTGAAATAATTTCAGTATTACTGCGCTGCGAGTCGTTACTTCAACTCTCGTGGGTAGGGAGTTGGGTGTGTGTGTACGTGTAAGGTCACAGCATTACCCATAGATCAATCATATATGAGCTCTGAGCTCATATATAACCAACACACAAGTTTCCTTCTATATTCACATATACGTGCATGAAAACACGCTTATATTTGCTTCAGATCACATATTTCATTAGGAAAAGGAACACTTGCCTTTGACAAATACACAAAGAGAGTACGCAATGGTATGACGGTATTTGAAAGAAAGAAAAATAAATAAATAAATCAATAAAATAATAAAAACAATTAAGTTCCATCGACACTCGGGGAAACTCTACCTCCCGCTTATGCAGTTAGACAATACAGACCATTCTTGCATCGGTGGCCTTACAGTTGCTTGAGCAGCAACCCACTGACACAAGGTCACAACGATACCACTATGGAAGGGTCAATACCCTGACGTGGTACCCCACGCTCTCAACATCTGTTTGAATGATTTCTTGGAGGTCATTGCTTCTTCAGCTTTATCGTCTGTCACAGTATTTAAACATGGAAGAATAGAATTCTTTATTCAAGGGTTCTTTCACAGATTAATTAAATCTAACCTAACCTAAGCTAATCTCACATAATCTAACCTAACCTACCCTAACTTACCCTAACACACCCTAACCTACCCTAACCTACCCTAACCTACCCTAACACACTCTAACCTACCCTAACCTAACCTACCCTAACTTACCCTAACACACCCTAACCTACCCTAACCTACCCTAACACACCCTAACCTACCCTAACCTACCGTAACCCGCCCTACCCTAACCTACCCTACACTAACCTAACCTACCCTACACTAACCTAACCTCCCCTGCCCTAACCTATTCTAAAACTCTTTGACACTGTCAAACATAATGAAAGGACGTAGAATCCATAGAAAACCACATGAAAATATCGCGGGAAGAAGGGCGAAAAGAAACACAGACATCCTTGCCACTCCCCATCCCACCCCAAATGCATAGTATCCAAAGTTGGGGAAGGGAATCAATGGTAAAGAGAGCTATTTTCATTTCTCCCTCCTCTTCCCCCAGCATATCCTCCCCATCTCCCCAAAAGCCATTCCCCATCATTTCTTATCCCATTCCTCTCTCTCAGCATAGCCTCCCCGACTCTTCCCCATGCTTTGCCCCACCCCGTCGGGATTGTTTACATGTAGTCCAGAAGTCAACCCGCACTCTCATTGGCTCAGAATGAAAGGGATCACACACACAATTGCAATGAACAGGATGGGTGCACCAGCCATGCCCTTGTAACAAGCACTAGTCCCCTCCCCCTTTCCCTCACCCCGTCCATTCTCCCCTCTCCCTCTCTCCTAACTCAGCCACGTCTACGCCATCCACCCCCTTTGTCCCCCTACCACTCCACCTCCCTCTCCTCTTCCACTCCTTTCTTAACGTACTCTTCCCTTTCTGTCCCCCTCCTCTTCTCTTTCCCTCAGTTTTGCAATGCCTACACCGTCCTACTCACTACTTACCTCCACTTCCTCCTCCCTCTTCCTCCTCTCCTCCTCCCCTCAAAGCCACTGCGCTTACACCATCCCCATCTTGACCTCAGCCCCGCCTCACTCAACCGCGACCCCCAAACCTGTGTCCCCTCCCTCTTTGACACACCCCACTTCGCCCCCTTAAAAGAAGATTATTATCACTTTCTTTCGTACCTTCCCCCTCCTCCCCGTGTTCCTCAAATATGAAAACAAAGACAAACTTCTTCGTGAAAAGCAATGAGTGTGAGGGAGGTATAGAAGGTGGGAGGGAGGGAGAGAGGAAAAGAGAGAGGAGATAGGAAGTGAAGGAGGGGGAGAGGATGGAAGGGGATAGGATGGGGGAAAGCAGCTGTGTGAGGAGTGAAAAGGAAAGAGGAACAGAGAGAGACCAGAGCAGCGATGTCCAACTAATTTTAGGTCGCCGGTAATGAATATCGCGGTTAAAATTGCTTGTTAGCTCTTCTTTTCAAAATACGCCTACGTGTCACAACATGTTCCAACAGGTTTGCGGCAGTGTATTTCTTACCACACTCACAGTCTCACGGCCCTTTCGTATTGTTCCAGCAGTCATAGAAGGTGGTTGTGATGTGTGAGTTTACATTTTGAGGTTAAAGGTAGATTTCCCTAGTCAATTCTTTTTTTAAAACTTATAATAAATATTCATTGAGCAAGCTATTGATATGCATGTGAGGCATTTTATATTAATTTTATTTTCCTACTGAATGATATAAATACTTCTGCTAAGCTGTCATGCTCTGTATTATAATGATAAATTTATGAATAAATTTTCTGTTTATCTTCTAATTGTTTGTTGTTTTCTTCTTTCAGATGCCTCGTACTTGTGTGAATAAGGCAAACAAATTTTGCTATATTTGTGGTGGGGCGACCTTTGCATCACATAGGCACCGTATAACTACTATAGTTTGAAAGGCATATCACCTATATTTTGGATGCAAGATTGGTGACCAGGATAAGAACTGGGCCCTTCACATATGCTGCAACACTTATCCTACTAACCTTCGCCAATGGTTGAACAGGAAGAGGAAAGGAATGCCCTTTGATGTGCCAGAGGGGTGGTGGAAGCCAACAGACCATACCAACAATTGTTATTTCTTTATGGTGCCTCCAGTGCAAAAGAGCTTGTCAAAGAAGAATAAGGAGACCATTGACTATCCCAACATTCCATTAGATATTCGCCCAGTTCCACATGGAGAAGGTATAATTGTTCCTGATGCACCAACTTCGGTATCATTGGAGTCAGATGAAGAAAGTGGTGAGGAGGAACCAGAGAAGGATGAGAGTGCTGGATTACAGAATGACCTAAATTTTGATGAAACACACTCCTCTAGGCCACATCTCATAACACGAGGGGAACTCCATGACCTTGTAAGGAATCTGCAGCTACCTAAGAATAAGGCAGAGCTGCTAGGCTCTCGTCTACAACAGTGAAATCTTGTAGCATCTAATATGAAATTTTAAAAATTTCGTAACCGTCAACAGCAGTTCACACACACACACACACACACACACACACACACACACACACACACACACACACACACACACACACACACACACACACACACACACACACACACACACACACACACACACACACACACACACACACACACACACACACACACACACACACACACACACAATGGATAAACCTATTAGTTGCCTCCTATTCTTTTAACTTTCTTTTTACTATGACATTCGGAATATGAAATAAAGAAGCACATAATATTAGATACTACGATAAAAAAAATTAATAGATTGATGAAAAAAGAAAAAAAAACATTTTGATATTGTATCTTACTTTTACCAATTCCATGTGTCGTTAATAAAGATGCAAAGTGAGCGAAAGTTTCTGCAATTGTGTCTTAATACCTCAACGCGTCGTTCAGTCCGTGTGACACTTCTCTGCAGGTCACGTCTGAAATCCTATCCGCGAGTCTGTGATGAACACAATTTTTTTTTTCTTTTCCGTTGGAACGCCAAAAGTAATCTGATATCACTAACAGAATGTAAATCAATTTGAGAATGATCAAGCAAAGGGAGAGGCGAGTGAGGTTGAGGAATTAAGGATGGAGAAGCTGAAGGAGAGAAAATGCCTCGTTGGAGAAAGGAAAAAGTGGTGTTGGTTTGTGGTGGAGAGGATTATGGTGGTGGCTTGTGGTGGCGGTGGTGATGGTAGTGATGGTGGAGGTGATGGTGGTGGTGATGGTGGAGGTGGTGATGGTGGAGGTGGTGATGGTGGTGGTGATTATGGTGATTGTGGTGGTGGTTTGTGGTGGAGGGGGTTATGGTGGTGGCTTGTGGTAGTGGTGGTGATGGTAGTGATGGTGGATGGGGTGGTGGTGGAGGTGGTGATGGTGGTGGTGATGATGGTGATTGTGGTGGTGGTTTGTGGTGGTGGTAGTAGTGGTGGTAATAGTGGTAATTCTGATGGTAATTGTGGTGGCAATGGAAGTGGTTCTGGTAGTGGAGAAAGCAGTGGTAGTGATAGAGAGGATTGGTGAATTTAGTGGTAGGATTTGTGGTGGTTTATTACTATTCCGTCGGCAATAACCAGCGTTTCTATCCTTGGGGGTAAGACCTAGTGTAGGCCTTATGGTCTCTTGCAGTCTCCTTTATTCTTATATTCTTATGTTCTTAAAAATCGAGTCGAAGAGTTGGTGTCACAGAGGTAAGAAAATGGAGGGACAGCAGAACTTAAAACTAATCGACATTATGTTTTGATTAGAGACTATGTTACAATCATATAAGCAAAAAATCGCGACTCTGGTCCGTAGAGGTGTTGTCTTCTGTCTGACGGTTTTATCTAGGGCAGCGTGTTTCCCCTAGCCGGGCCTATACAGGATTTTTTTTTTCAGTGCTGCAAGGTGACCTGAGCAAAGTCTTTCTAGTGTGGTTCTTTTTCTACACTCATTTCCCTCTGGTCTTATGGATTTCCTGTCATTCTTACACGCAGTATCTACACTATGCCCCCCAAAATTATATATTTCTTTCTTCTTCCCTCAGTATGGGAGTATGGTCAGCATCAACGTTAAACACTGTATATATTAGGGATTTTAGTGATATCCTTATAGGCCAAAGTCACACATCATTCTTTAGTGAACACTAGCTTTCATTGAAAAAGAAAATGATGATTGATTTTAGGTTCTGCTCTACCTCCGTTCTATTATTCTTCCTTAAATCTCTCTTTTACCACCTCTGGAACTCTACCTCGTTGGGACGGTATTGTCCTCTAGGATAGAATCGCTGGTTATTGCATAGGAGATAGTAGGTAAACACTTTCTAACCTTCTCTCTCCTCTCATCCGACCTTTATATTTTCGTCCTATCATTTCCTTTCTCCTCCTCCTCCTCCTTCTCCATCTCCTTTCTCCAACACTTCTCTTCTTTTCTTTCTTACATTTCTCTTCCCTCTTCTCCCCCTCTCCACTTTTCCTCCTCTTTTCACCCTCCCTCCTCATTTTTTCTCTCTCTACTGTTCCTCCCTTCTTCTCCTTCTCCAATTCACTCCTCCCCTTCTTTCCCATCGTCATCGTCTTCTCTTTTTACTCCCTTTCCTTCTCTCCTTGCCCCTTCTCCAATCCTCTCCCTCTCATTCTTTTCTATTTCTCTCTCCCTTCCTTTCTCACTTCTCTTTCATTACCTCGTTTCCACCATTTCCTCTCTCCTCTCTCTCTCTCTCTCTCTCTCTCTCTCTCTCTCTCTCTCTCTCTCTCTCTCTCTCTCTCTCTCTCTCTCTCTCTCTCTGATCATCTCCTTCTCATTCTTTTCTATTTCTCTCTCCCTTCCTTTCTCACTTCTCTTTCATTACCTCGTTTCCACCATTTCCTCTCTCCTCTCTGATCATCTCCTTCTCCTTCTTTTCTATTTCTCTCTCCCTACCTTTCTCACTTCTCTTTCATTACCTCGTTTCCACCATTTCCTCTCTTCTCTCTCTCTCTCTCTCTCTCTCTCTCTGATCATCTCCTTCTCATT
>NC_134789.1:62973935-63023935 GCF_046742065.1 Oratosquilla oratoria
ACGTAATGTTACATATGTATGCGTGTATGTAGGTTATGTATGTATATATGTATGTATGTATGTATGTATGTATGTATGTCTGTATGTATGTATGTATGTATGTATGTACTGTATGTATGTATGTATGTATGTATGTATGTATATATGTATGTATGTATGTATGTATGTATGTCTTTTTATTCACGCGCATTCTCTCTACCAGCGTGTGGGCATGTGAGGTGGATAGACCAAACTAATTGGTAACGATAAACAGACAACACACACAGGTCATGGGAGGTTCAGTAAAAAACAGACAACTGTTTTGTAACCCCGTTGTTTCCAAACAAAACAGCTGTCCACGTGACCATGATGTCATCATCAACACGGTCAGTTATAGCAGCTAAAAGCGCGCGAAGGCCAAAGTCAGTCGATTTATTGCACAAAGATGAATGGAACCCATTGATCTTGCCTCACTGTGGTGGCGCCGATTTAGTTGTGTTTTGTTGTTCTGCATGTGACGTCAGTCTCTAAGCATGACGTCACATCGAATGTATTCATTCGCCGGTGACGATGAGGAAAAAGGTTTGGTGTCAAAGTGTATTTTGTTGTCAATGGTAACCGTCTCTTCTATCCTTTGGAATAATGTCACACGGAGGAGGTGGATTCGTAGAAGTAGCAAGGGAGGTAGTTAAAGAGGTTTGCAGAAGGGAGGGATAGCAGAAGTTAGATATTGGATAGATTGGAGAGAATGCAGTGGCTGGCAAACAAATAATGTAAATAAATAAATAGAGTAGATGAAGAATAAGGAATTAATAAGGAAACGAAAAGATATAAACAAGTAATAATAACATTGGAACAAAATATATGTGAACTGCTTAAAAATATATAAAAAAGATTGGGACTCATGGTGGATTTAATACAAATCTTTTGGGCTTTCACGGGAACTGATAATATCAAATTAGGACAAAAATCACACTGAGTATTAACAGGACAAGGAATGAAGACCTCAAACTGTTAGAATGTGGGTAGAAACAATTTCGCTTATCGCGTCGTCAGAGAATGGAAAACGCCTCCAGCTGAGGTGACTGAATGGAATGTAATTCATATCTTTAAAACTCACTTGGGGAACATTTATTTTCTTTTACTTTTTATTAATTTATATATATAAGGGAGGGAAGGTGGAAGTGAGGGAGGGAGGAAAGTAGGTAGGGAAGGGAGGGTCACTGAATACAAGGAAAGGTTATGGAGAAGGTGGACCAAATGTTTGGGAACAAGAAAGGTTAAGGAAGAGATGGAACTCCCCCCCCCCTCCTCTACCTCCCTCCCTTCCTCCCTCCCTTCCTCCCTCACCCCGTTCCTTTTGTCTATTTTCAGCCATGTGTGTTCCGACTATGTACTTGAAAAAGCTTTAACAAGCAAAAACGTCGTACTATTAAAGGGTCCGTTCTCACATGATGTTTATTTCGAGACTTAAGGAGTTACTTACAAGAGAGAACCTATTGTGTGCAAATAGGAAAAATATTCTGAAGTAAAAACATTAGAAAGATGTGTTCCCCAAGGTAGTGTACTAGGTACCACCCTATTTTGCATATACACCATTGAACTGTTATATATTCTTGAGAAATATAGGGTAACTTTAGAATTGTTTTGCAGACGACACTCAATTTTATATATCAATAGGAATTATAGGCTATATTGAAGAAAAACTAAGTGAAATACTAACGAAGATAAGTGGCTGGATGCGTATGAAGCAAATTAAATTAACTGATGATAAAACTAAGTGTTTGATTTTAGGGAAACAAAGTGATTGGTCGAGACTCAACATTTCTCAATTAAACATCATTAAGACGGTGCAAATAACAAATGTTGTAAAGGACTTAGGAGTTATGCTGAAATGCAACTTACTCCTAAAGAACAAATAAGCAAAATTTTGAGAATATCTGGGATACCCTTTAAAGAACATAGCCTTTGCGAGAAAGTATTTTGATGATGAAACTACAAAAATGCTTTGTACATAATCATGTTACTACTAGACTTGACTACTGCAACTCTTATATTTTGGTCTACCCAATTATCTACTGAGAAAAATGCAATTAGTTATGTATAAAGCATCGAGACTAATCAAAGGTTACGTAGAACGAGAATTACACCGACTCTCATTGACCTAAACTGGTTACCAATCAAAGCAAGAATAATATACAAAGTCTGTGTCATAACATATCAAGCGCTAGCATTTGAGAAACCAAGATATATGCGTGAGCTATTAAAAGGACTTCCATACTGACTCGGGCTTGACCCTAAGACACAGTGTACAGTGTACAGTGTACAGTGTACAGACTTGATGAACCAACGTCCACTTTGCAACTTGGCCTTAGAGCCTTTGAAAAATGTGCGCCACGACTTTATGATAACTTGCCAGCCCATGTCAATACTGCCGAAAATCTGAGATCTTCAGAGAAAGATTAAGGACATATTTATTCGACATCTGGATGATTTGACGATAACACAGAACTACATCTGTTGAGTGAACGATAGACTAATGGAGGCAGTGACGAGAGTCGATCACTCGACGGAGCACGGCCTGGAAACAACTCTACAGTAACAGTGACAGTAACAGTAACAGTAACAGTAACAGTAACAGTAACAGTAACAGTAACAGTAACAGTAAGAAATAAGTAAATAAACATATAAATGAATAGATAGATTTATTAATGAATGAATAAGAAGATTAACAATATATATACTACGGAAAACACTACTTTGACCGTAATTTTGTCTAAGCTGAATAAAATCATCCGACAGGTGTTAAACTAAATACATACAGTCCCATAACAGAACCATATACACTACACATACATGCATACACACACAAACTTTCAAAAAAGAAAGAAAGAAAAAAATCCATCTGAAAGAAGCTCTCGGTAGCAATGTGAGAACTCTCTGTGGCTTTATCTTGAGCCTCACAAAGTCTTTAGCAGCGTCTAAGTGTATCAAGGGGGGCTCAAAGGCCCACGTTGAGACCTTCCGGGTAGATAAGGCGACTCACATCATCGTAGAATGATCAACAGTGTCCGACATGAAGGAAGACCATCGACTTTTTTTAGCTCTATTTTTCAATCCCAGCGGTATTAATCAAAACAAGTTTGTCGACGTTTTAAAAAGGTTTTAGTCTACATATAACAGAAAAAAGTGTTATTTATATAAAAAAAAAAAAATCCTGAGAACAAATACAAACTAGGGGACCCTTCATTGTTGTTGTTTTATAAAAAAAATTCAATACAACTGTATAACACAGTTATGTAATATAGTATAACAATTGTATAATACAATGCATTTAAAATTAAAAAGCACCAATTGTAAAGGGTCATAGAAATAGATACGAAAAATTGTTGATGTATAATTGGTAAGTAGCTTACGCCAGGAGGCGCGTAGATGTGGTCGAAACCATTATCTTTACCCTATCATGCACTTGGACTATTGTGACAAGTAACAGTCCGTAACTAAACAAATACGAGACCAGCACGCTTCCAATTACGTCACCAATATACAGAATTTTATTGTATATAATCATAATTAAAAGAACACATATAGTTTACAAAAAAATCGTCAGCTGTTAAGAATCTTAGAGATGGACATAAACAACCCGTCACTGTTGATCCTTCGTGATGTAGTGAAAATACGATTATTTCTATTATTTTTTTCTTATTCATTTTATCTTGTTCTATTTATTTATTTATCTATTTATCTATTTTGCTGAACCTAACAAATTTCTTCACCTTTGTTTACAAAGGTTTGAAAATCGGTTTAGAAATAAACAAGAGAAAACTGTTTGAGTGGAACGAAAAGAAGAGAGAAAAGAAAGGTAATCATCTCTATCATTATCAAATATATCTTCCTATCATAATGGTCATCATCGTTATATAATTATCTTTGCCGCCGGCCCGGTCAAGGGACAAATGGTCTCCTCTGACATTCCCTTGGCGTCATATCGGGACAGAGGATTAGGAAAGACAAGGAGAATGAAAAAGAGTGAAACTGAAAGGACTCGAGTTCAATCTTTAGTTTTGGACATTGTTTACATATTGCTGATGACTAAGAGGATGATAAGGAATGTGATGAAAATTAAGTCGAGGATGAAGATAAAGATGAAGGCATTGATGGGGATGAGAATGATGACATGGATTGATAAAAGGACGAGGACGAAGACGAGGACGAGGTAAAGGGATGTGGATGAGAATTAGGATGAAGATGAGGATAAAGATGAGGATGAGGATGAGGATGAGGATGATGATGCGGATGAGGATGAGGATGAAGGTAAAAACAAAGATGAGGATGGACGGATAAAAGGATAAGAATGAGGATGAAGACAAAAATGGGGATGAAAATGAAGATGAAGATAAGAATGAGGATGAGGAAGAGGATGAGGATGAACTGTGGGTGGAGAGGGGGAAAGTTTGAACGAAGCGAAGTTATCCCGCCTGTAGTCTCCGATCCCAAGGGAAGCCAACGATTACCTTAACGAACTGCCACGTGCCTACTCCACACACACACACGCTCCCTCCCTCCTACCCCCTTAACCCACATCCACTCCTCACATCTTCCTCCTCCTCCTCCTCCTCCTCCTCCTCCTCCTCCTATTCCTCCTCTCTACCTCCTCTTCTCTACCTCCTCCTACTCTCTACCTTCTTCCGCCGGCTTCTGTCATACTGAAGCAGTAGAGAACGTTTTCCTTCACGCGACGCCGCACCATGACCGAAGCCGTCCTCATCACTCAAGAACAACCTTCTATGAGCATACAGCTTATGCTCTGCTACATCTTTATGCAACAATAGACGTCTTTCATACGGCTCAAGACCTACTCCCAGCCAATCAGAATTGTCCTAGCAGCCCGCTACTTTTCGGAACGCAGGATCTTTCTTAGTAACCTCTCTCAGTGTGTATATCCTCATATTTGTTTCCATGTTTTCATTATTTTTGTACACTTCCATTTTTGAACATCATCAGTGTGGTAGAATAACCTCTTGGAGATACATGTTTAAATGTGCTAGGACTTTTGTTCAACGCCCTTACCTCTTCACAGGAAGGATTTACTCAAAAGTTTGAAAAGCTTTACTGTAAATTCAACAATGTTTCCGTTGTTGTGGACTTCATGTATATATACATATATACACACATGTATTGTATGTATACATACATACATACATATATATGTATATATATATGTATATATATATATATATATATATATATATATACACATATGTGTATATACATATATACATACATAAATCCTCTGAAGAAGCTCCAAGCGAAACCGGTCAGGAATAAACTCGGCCCTAGACCTGTGTCTTACTATTCCACCTTCCTCAAACCTGTCATAATGTCTCAACATATAATATATATATATATATATATATATATATATATATATATATATATGTAAATACATACATACATATACCAAGGCTTTTTCCCCCTTACAAGGGGGGTAGCCAAAAAAGAAAAAGGCATAAAATCATTCCCACCCATACCATCCCTGAATACACTCCACACCCCTCCACCCTCCCTCTTATCTTAGCACCTCCTGAATGACGGGACATCCCTGCACCTTGTCCACTGCCCTGGGTCAGAAGCAGTGTCGCAAGACACAGCACATCCACAGCAAGGCCACTTCATTAAATCGGCGACCCCCCCTCTCCGTCCCCCCATTGCATAAAAGGAGAGGACGGGAGAAATCCCTTCGGGCTGCGTCAAATTTTGCTCACACATACTACCTCACCCCCCATCCACCCGCCCATTCCACCTCATGCAATCACAACATCATCCATATACAACCATTCTCCATTCACCCCTGTCTTCTGTCCTCTCCCGTCCTTCCTCAACAGACATTCCCCTCTTCCCCAAAGCCCCCTTCACCCCATCCATCCACCTCATCCTAGGACGTCCCCTCATGTTCACTCCCTCCACATCTGCCTTCCACACCTCTTTTACTAGTCTTTCTTCACTCATTCATTCCATGTGTCCAAACCATCCCAATATTCTTTCATCAACCCTGTCTCCCAGCTCCTTTTCCACCCCTGTTCTCCTCCTCACCTCCTCATTTCTCACTCTATCCAGCCTAGTAACACACATACCAAATAAATAAATGTCATATCTGCCATTTCCGCCGGAAGTGACTCAAAGGGACGCGTCCCCTCAGGCCCCTGAATTGGCTGAATAGTGATGTCACGGCAACGGAGACGAATGATTGGGTGAGAGTGGTGACATCACGGCAACGGAGACAACTGATTGAGCAAAACGTGATTTGGCGAAATGGGACAAAACGTGATTTGGCGAAATGAGAGCAAAACGTGATTTGGCGAAATGAAATGAGACTAAAAATGTAATTTGGTGAAAGTGAAATGAAATTGAGCGAAACGTAATTTAGCAAAATAAAATGGGACAAAACGATATTTGGCAAAATTACATTTGGCCAAATGAATTTTGGCAAAATGTGATTTGGCGATATAAAATTGGACAAAATGTGATTTGGCCAAATGAAATTTGACAAAACATGATTTCGCGAAATGAAATAGGAAAACGTAAGTTGACAAAATATAACTTGTCAAAACATAATTTGGTTATGTGAAATTTGACAACACGTGATATCTATATATTAATAAAATAATTCCTGTTGACATTAATCTAAATTCAACAGGAAACCGGAAATCCCTCAAGGTACCTGCAAGCGAAGCGAGCTTGCCCGAAGGGCCGAGCCCATACGTAACGTGGTCGGGCGCAGCCTGTTGCTCATATACATATATATATATATATATATATATATATATATATATATATATGTATATATATATATAAGCAGCTTGTTGATCATACACACACACACACACACACACACACACACACACACACACACACACACACACACACACACACACATACACACACACACACACACACACACACACACATACACACACACACACACACGCACACACACGCACACACACACACACACACACACACACACACACACACACACACACACACACACACACACACACACACACATATATATATATATATTATATACATATATATAAATATATATATACATATATATATATATATACATATATATATATATATATATACATATATATATACATATATATATACACATATATATGTATATATATATATACATATATATGTACATATATATATATACATATATATGCATGTATATATACATATATATGCATATATATACATATATATACAAATATATATATACATATATATATATATATATATATATATATATATGTATATGTGTGTGTGTGTGTGTGTACGCGTGTGTGTTTTAATGATTAGATAATCAAACAAGTAAATATTATATAAAGAAACAATAGATAAGATATGATAATAATAAACTTAAGTTCTTTCTCCTACAATATTTCTCAGTATGGATATGGATATAAAGAGAAAGAGAGTGAACAAGTAAGAGTTGAAGCATACGTGTATGTGAATTTGTGTGTTTGTGTGTGTGTGTGTGTGTGTGTGTGTGTGTGTGTGTGTGTGTGTGTGTGTGTGTGTGTGTGTGTGTGTGTGTGTGTGTGTGTATGTGTGTGTGTGTGAGAGAGAGAGAGAGAGAGAGAGAGAGAGAGAGAGAGAGAGAGAGAGAGAGAGAGAGAGAGAGAGAGAGAGAGAGAGAGAGAGAGAGAGAGAGAGAAACAGAGAGACAGAGAGACAGAGAGACAGAGAGACAGGGAGAGACAGAGAGACAGGGAGAGACAGAGAGGGACAGAGATAAAGAGAAAGACAGAGAGAAAGAGAAAGACAGAGAGAGAGAGAAAGACACACAGAGAGATACAGAGAGAGAGATAGAGAGAGAGAGAGAGAGAGAGAGAGAGAGAGAGAGAGAGAGAGAGAGAGAGAGAGAGAGAGAGAGAGAGAGAGAGAGAGAGAGAGAGAGAGAGAGAGAGAGAGAGAGAGAGAGAGAGAGAGAGAGAGAGACAGACAGACAGAGAGAGAGGGGAAAAAAGAGGAACACAAAACCGTGGACTAAACTTCTGTCCACTTACGTCGGCATTTTTCTTGAGATTTTGTGCCAGACTTTCTTGTTCAACTCCTCTTCCTATCTGCTTTCTATCTTCCTTCTCTACTTCTATTCCTTCCCTCAATTCTCATCTTCTCTTTTCCTACTCATTCTTTTCTCCTCTTTCTTCTCTTTTTCCTTTCCTCTTTTTCAGTTCTCTCCTTCTCCTCCTCTTCTCTTTTATCTTTCTTCTTCTCTTTATCCTCTTCTCAATTTTCCTCTCCTATTCTATTCCTCTTCCTCTTTCTTCTTCCCTTCCTTCTTATATTTTCCTTTCCTCTTCTTCGGTTCTCTCTTTATCTTCCTCTTTCTTTGTCTCTTCCTTGAAAAACCTAGTCATACTACCATCCCCCTCTTCCTCCTTCTCCTCCTATTCTACTTCTCTTCCTCTTTCTTCTATTCCTCTATTCTACTTCTATTCCTCTTTCTTCTATTCCTCTATTCTACTTCTATTCCTCTTTCTTCTATGCCTCTATTCTACTTCTATTCCTCTTTCTTCCCTTTTCCTTTTCTTCTTTCTTTTCTCCTTCTCCTCCTCTTCTTCCTCGTCTTTATTTCTTCTCTTATTAGAAACATCACATTTATCATTTTTCTTTATTGTTATTATTTCTCTTTGGCCTACGTTATTTCTCATACATTCACTTACTCAATAACCGCAAACGTCTTAACAACATTCAGTCCCGCTCCTCTTATATGTGGAGGCGACTTTTGGAAACCTTCCAGATAGACACCCAATCCATCCCCATCATCTTCAGACAAACACTATTTGTCTGATCTCAGCACCTTCGTTTACTTTTCCATGATTTGTTTTTTGTGCGCTTTCCCAACGAACCAGAGGCGCTCAGTATTCTTCGATTGGGCTCTAGGCTTCACAAAAATAAATAAATAAGTAAATAGATTAATAAATAAATGGATGAATAAATGAGTAAAGATCTGATCTCCTTTAATCTAAAGTATCCTCTCTTTCTACTACCCTAGTTAAATCTCTTCCTTACCAACTCCATATCTCTACATTTTCGGTGCGATTTTGTCTCCCAAGGATAGAAATAGTCCATCCTATGAATACAATTCTTCATCTTCCTAATTTTAAGTCTCGTTTTCTTTCTTACTCCCCTCCCTTTCCTGTCTTTTCTCCTACTCTCTATTCTTCTTCATTACCTCCTTGTTCTCGTTCTCTTTTTTCCTCGCTCTTATTTTTCTTCAATAACTCTTTACCTTTCTTTCTTCCTCCTTCTCCTTCTATTCCTCTACCCTCTCATCTTTCTTTCTATTATTTTTCTTTTCCTTTCCTCCTCCTTTACTTTCTTCTCCTTCAGCACCTTTTTCTTACTTTATTCTATAAAATAGTTCCCTCTTCTTTCTTTTCTCTCTATCTACTCTCCTTTTTTTATATCCTTTTCCTCTTTCTTGTCCTTCTAGCGTTCTCTATCTCCTTCCTCGTCCTTCCTCTTTCTTCTCTCCCTTATTTTCTTGCCTCCTCCTCCTCTCCTCCTCTCTTTTCAGGACACCCCCTCTCTTTCCCTTCATCCTCCTCCCTCTTTTTACTCTCCTTTCCATCTCTCTCTTCTCCATTTGTCTCCTCCTAGACTCCAAAGTGTGTTTCTTTTCATCACTCACCATATCCCCTTCTCTTCCCTTCACTCTCTATCTCTCTCTCTCTCTCTCTCTCTCTCTCTCTCTCTCTCTCTCTCTCTCTCTCCTATCTCATCCCTTTCCCATCTTCTCACCCCTTCTCCAACCTTCCATTCCCTTCCCTTCCCCCTTCCCCCTTCCCCCTTTCCCTTCCCCCCTTCCCTCCCCTTCTCGATTCACCTTCTTCCCTTCCTGTCCCTCCCCCTCCCTCCCCCTACCTCCCCTTCCCTTCCCCTCCCTCCCTTCCCTTCCCTTCATCCCCTTCCCTTCACCCCCTTCCCTTCCCTCCCCCTCCCTCACCTTTCCTCTCCTTCCCTTCCCCTCCCTTCATCCCCTTCCCTTCCCTCCCCCTCCTTTACCTTTCCTCTCCCTCCCTTCCCCTCCCTTCTCCTCCCTTCCCCTCCCTTCATCCCCTTCCCTTCCCTCCCCCTCCTTCACCTTTCCTCTCCCTCCCTTCCCCTCCCTTCCCCTCCCTTCCCCTCCCTTCCCCTCTCCCTCCCTTCCCCTCCCTTCCCCTCCCTTCATCCCCTTCCCTTCCCTCCCCCTCCTTCACCTTTCCTCTCCCTCCCTTCCCCTCCCTTCCCCTCCCTTCATCCCCTTCCCTTCCCTCCCCCTCCTTCACCTTTCCTCTCCCTCCCTTCCCCTCCCTTCCCCTCCCTTCCCCTCCCTTCCCCTCCCTTCCCTCCCTTTCCCTACCTTCCCCTTCCCTCTACCCTCCCTTCCCCTCCTCCCCTCCCTTCCCTCCCTTCCCCTCCCTTCCCCTCCCTTCACCTCCCTTCCCCGCCCTTCCCCTCCCTTCCCATCCCTTCATCCCCTTCCCTTCCCTTCCCTGGAGCCGCCTCTTCCCCACCTCGCGCCCGAGAAAAAGCGTGGCCGGGAATCCTAATATGTAAAGACGAGCCGGTGGTCACTTTCAGCAGAGTCGTACAGAATACCTGATGAACCTTACAAAGGAGTACAAAGGAACGTAGAGCGGGATAAAGAACAGCAAGCAGTAGCGGACTATTGGGCAGTGACTTGGCGAATCGTTTCGAGTGGCCGACTTGGTATATTTTGTTATGGTTGACGTCAAATTAAGTTCTATCTCCATATCTACTTTATCATTACTGATATTATCTTTATTGCAGGGTTGATAATAATAATTGTAATGATAATAACAATGGTAATTGTAATGAATAATATCAATAAGAATGATAACAAATAATAATAATAATAATAATGACTTGTACCTCAACTTCCCCTATCCATCTCTCCTATTTTCTCCTTCCGTTCCTCCTTACTTCCCTCTCCCCCTCCTTCCCTCCTTACTTCCCTCCCGTCTACCTCACTGGCTCTTTCCCTCCTACATACCTCCCCAGTTCTTTCTCTCCATCTGTCCTTTCTTCTTCCCTCCCGCTCACCTCCCTCCTTCCTTCCCTCCTTCTCTCCTTCCCTCCTTCCTTCCTTCCCTCCTTCTCTCCTCTCCTTCCCTCTGTCCCTCCGTCCCTCCTTTCCTCCGTCCCTCCTCCCTCCTTCCCTCCCTCCCTCCTTCCCTCCTTCCCTCCTACCCTCCTTCCCTCCTTTCCTCCTTTCCTCCTTTTCTCCTTCCCTCCTTCCGCACTTCACGCCTTCTACCCTCGCCTCCTTTTCTCCTTCCCTCCCTGCCCTCCTTCCCTCCAGAGATCAGTTCTCGAGCCCACACACTGCAGCTCATTTATTAAGGCGACATTCCTCTCTCACGTCCCTCACTTCTCCACACTCGCCTGGTCTCTCTCTCTCTCTCTCTCTCTCTCTCTCTCTCTCTCTCTCTCTCTCTCTCTCTCTCTCTCTCTCTCTCTCTCTCTCTCTCTCTCTCTCTCTTCTCACCATTTTATTCTTTTTTGTTTCCCGTTAGGATATGGAGTGACAAAGGTGGATGGGCGAAAGGAAGAGGAAGACGGTGAGGAGCCTATGCCAAGGGGCGCTGACTAGCTGCGGCCGAAGCCGTCACCTGTGCTCTGTTAAGCACTTATTTTGTTAGAACAGGTTAAAGTCACTGCTGGGAATCAGAGAGAAGTGCGGGATTCAAACCCACAACTGAGGAGAAGAGGAAAAGGAAGAACAGGGGTGAAAAGAAAGGGAAGAAGAAGAGGAAGAGGAAGAAGAGGGATGAGAAGAAATGGAAGAAGAGGAAGAAGAGGAAAAAGAAGACGAAGAAACGAGGAAGGAGAGTAAGAAGATGATTATGAAGAAAAAGAGGAAGAAGAAGGAGATGAAGAAAATGAAGAAGAGGAAGACGAAGAAGAGGAAGAAGAAGAGGAAAAGAGAAAGAGGAAGTAGAAAAAGATCAAGATGGAGATCAAGGAGAAGAAGATCAGGAGGATGAGGAAGAAGAAGAACAGGGAAAAGAGGAAAAATGTAAAGATGGAGATCAAGGAGAAGAAGATCAGGAGGATGAGGAAGAAGAAGAGCAGGGAGAAGAGGAAGAGGAATAAGAGGAGAAAGAGAAATAGGAGGAAGAAGAGGAGGAGGAAGAGCAAGAAGACGAGGAAGAGGAAGAGGAATGAGAAGAGGAAGAAGAAGAAGAAGAAGAAGAAGAAGAAGAAGAAGAAGAAGAAGAAGAAGAAGAAGAAGAAGAAGAAGAAGAAGAAGAAGAAGAAGAAGAAGAAGAAGAAGAAGAAGAGGAAGAAGAAGGTGAAGAAGAAGAAGAAGAAGAAGAGGAGGAAGAAGAAGAAGAAGGAGAAGAGACTGAGAGGGGAGGGAGAGAGAGAGAGAGAGAGAAAGAGAGAGAGGGAGAGAGAGAGAGAGAGAGGGAGAAAGAGAGAGAGAGAGAGAGAGAGAGAGAGGGAGAGAGAGAGAGAGAGAGAGAGGGAGAAAGAAAGAGAGAGAGAGAGAGAGAGAGAGAGAGAGAGAGAGAGAGAGAGAGAGAGAGAGAGAGAGAGAGAGAGAGAGAGAGAAAGAGAGAGAGAGAGAGAGAGAGAGAGAGAGAGAGAGAGAGAGAGAGAGAGAGAGAGAGAGAGAGAGAGAGAGAGAGAGAGAGATTTTTTTGTTTTAATAAATTTATTACGCCCGTGGGCGGCAAACAATAGTACATCTATCACAGCATTGTGTTAGAGGACATATCATATATTATATACATTCTTTAAATGGAGACATAATACAATAATCATTCAGGATTCCCCGAAATGGTGATGGCGGGATAGTGGTACTATGTAAGTGTTTACATATAATCATCATGCCCCGTCTCCGGGGAATATTGTCTGTCACTATGGGTCACTGGAGACAATAATACCAAGGGTGTTCGTATTACGACGGTTACGCAGCCCGTACGGTGATCACCGTGGCATATCATCCGTCTGGGAGCCCCGTCACACAAGTCGACTCCCAAGTCCGAGCCGAGCACTGACATATATTGTGCCTTCGTACTGGTCTTGCGTCGGCGTTACTTGTGGCGGTTGGGTAGGAGGTGGTCGTATGGGGATATCGGTAGACCGTTCCGCATCTTTCGGTGTGTTGACATGGCATGAGTGGCTGCGTGTACTCGTATCTTGTTTTAAGGTATGATAGGGTGAGCATTGCGCGTGACGTCCATGACGTAGGTATAGGCTGCCTTGGTAAGATGGTCCACCGATTAATAAATTCATTGCTTCTGAGGGCGACAAACAATAGTATATTAGTCATATTGTTATGGAAAGAGATACAAAAGGAGGTATGATTGGATTTAACAATCAAAATCCCCCAAAATGGGGGTGGCGAGCTAGGAGTGTATCTAAGTTGTCGTCACTAAGTAAATATTTACATACAGTTATCACGTCTTGTCTCTGTGGAATACTGTCTGTCACAATGGGGCATTGGAGACAGTAATGTTCAAGAGTGTTGGCGTTAGGGCGGTTACACAGCCTGCATGATGAGTAATGTGGCATATCTTCCGCCTGGGAGATTTGCCACACAGGTCGATATCCGAGTCTGAGCCGAGCACTGACAACATTGTGTCTCCGTACCATGAGTCCGCGTCGGCGATACTTGTGGCGGCTGGGTAGGAAGTGGTCGTGGTGTTGAATGGAGACACTGGTGGCTCGTTCCGCATCCCTTCGGCGTGTTGTTATGGTGTGAGTGGCTGCGTGTATTCTGTTTTTGAGGCATGTGAGAGAGGGTACTACGCGTTCGTTATCTAAGACGAAGGCACAAGCTGCTTTGGCAATACGGTCCACTGTGTCGTTGCCAGCAAGGTCGACGTGTGAGGGCACCCATATGAGAGATACGGCCATAGATGCTTCATGAACAACGGCGAGTTGGGTCAGTATGGCCTGTACAACACGATAGTAGTTGGGTCTGGGTGAGGAGAGGGCGTGTAGAGCTGGTTGGGAGTCACAAACGATCACACCATTTACGTTATAGTCTACAAGATATGTTACTGCGTCGAGGATTCCGTGTAGCTCACAAAACGTGGAGCTTGATGTGACAGGTAACCTGCGGCCAATCCATCCAGCTTCCACAGGTGGCTGTAAGGTGGGTGAGTACATGGCACACGCTGCTCTTCCATCAGCCTGTACTGAGCCATCCACGTAGATGACATGCGCTGCGGGGATCTTTGAGGATACGCTGTCGATGGTCTCTAGTGCTAGTTGCTTTTGAAGTGCAGGAAGGTCATCTTTGGAGGTTGGTGTGAAGGTGACGTTAGGGAGATTCGCCACGGGGGCAAGTCGGGTTCAACCGTTTCTTCAGGGACGTGAATGTCAAGGTTTCTGAGTGTGTTGCACACTGTAGTGACGAGGTTGCGGCCTCCTGGTCGAAGTGGGAGGCGGGGTGCACTGTCAGGTTCGAGCGACGCTCTGATGGTAGCAGTAAAGTTTGGGGACAGATAGGGCGATCGGAGGCATTTTACAGAGAGAATGGCCATGTTAGCATATATTCTCTCTACAAGCGAGGGTAGACCAAGTTCACTTTGCATGTTAACGATGCGAGTCGAAGGAGGGCAACCTAAGATAAATCTCATTACTCTATTTTGGAATTTTTCGAGAGGTTCCAAAGCTCTCCTGGGAAGTTGACAAAGGGCAGGTGATAAGTAGTCAACGAGTGATCGAAGAAATGTGGTGTATAGAGTTCTGACCATTGGTAATGAAGCGCCGGTGGAATTTGTGGCAAGCCACTTGATAGGGTTAAAACGGGCCTGCAGACGATCAAGGAGATCATTAACAAGGGGATGGATACGTTGTCGAGTCGGTATGGCTGGAGTGATCCGGGCTGGTACTCCAAGGTATGTGTACTGTGTGCAATGAGGGATAGCATCACTTCCCATGTTGAACGTCGGTAGTGCTTGGAGAGTACGAGATGAAAATATTCTGCTTTTCTCAGGGGAAATGATGAGACCACAAGCGGTAGTTGACGTGTAGAAGCCATTTAGGACGAATTGGAGGTCAGCGGGCGAGTTGGAATGGATGCAGATGTCGTCCGCGTAGCAGAGAAGGGTTGTACCGGGAACGTTAGGAAGAAATGAGAGTAAGCGGTGCATCAAGACGTTAAAAAGAAATGGACTTAGTACGCCACCTTGCGGGGGTACCGAGTTTGAACTGCTCGTAGGAACTGCACACACCTCGAAAGAGAACACGTGACTTCCTGTTACTCAGATAACCTCGAATCCATCGAAGGAGGTTTCCTTGCACTCCGAAGGTAACCAGCTGGTCAAGAATTATTTCATGGTTGGCTACATCGAAAGCACTTTTGAGGTCCAGGAAGGCAACTACGCTGGTGGGAGAGAGGCGGGTGTAGAGCTCAGTAAGGCAGTGGTGCGTACTTCGACGTGGGAGGAAACCATACAGCTGCGGCGAGAGTTGACCTTGTAGACGATTCATGAGCCGGGCAAGGATGATACGTTCAAGCATCTTGCTGAAGCATGAAGTTAGGGAAATGGGCCTGAATTTATCAGTACCTGGTTTCGGTATCGGGACAATCGTGCTTAAAGTCCAGGCTGCAGGTACATGTCCACGTAGGAGGCAGAGGTTGAAGAGGCGAAGGAGGGGGTTGCCAGGAACTTCCAGTAGGAGTCGGAGCACTTGGTATGTAATGCCGTCATCCCCGGGGGCAGAAGTTTTTGTATTAGCCATGGCTAGTCGTAATTCATTCTCCGTAATCGGGACGTCGTCTTCTTCATCTGGGTGGAGAAGTGCAGCCATTAGATGGAGATTACGGGTGTTGCGACGAGTGGAGAGTGCCTCTTGGATATGCGTAGGAAGATTGTTAGTCTGTGACTGTGATGACCATAAAGTAATGAGGTCCTGGGCGTAGGCGTCTGGACTGTGATGGAGGGCGCTGGGAGGTTGCTTCTTAACGACCCTTTTTACAAGGCGCCACATGGTCGCGATACTAGTCTGGTGATTTATGGAATCAGTGTATTTCTGCCAAGACTCTGTGTAGGCACAGTTCTGGAGGGCGACCATATTATCCCGTGCTATTTGGTACTGATGTAAAGAATCAGGTGTGGGTTGCGTCTGAAAAGTATGACCAGTAGTCTGTGTAGCTCTCTCCGCTTGGATAATACGGTGGTCCAACGTCCATGAGTGAGGTACAGGGCGGCGTGGTAGGTGAGCTTTGGTTACATAGCGGCTGTAGAAGTCGTGTGTGGTATTCACTAAGGACGTGTATAGTGCGTCGGGGGATAGGAAGTCAAATGTGGGAAGGAGATTAGAGATGTACGAAATATACGTAGGGCAATATTTAGGAGGAATGGATATACGGGTCCGGTGATGAGGAGTTGGAATCCGAGATGGTATGGAGTAGTATAAACTAAGAGCAATATGGTCGGAGAAGAGAGAAGGAATTGATTGACAGGCGACACGGGATGGCACGAGGCCAGACGTGATGATGTGGTCAACTGTGCCTCCACGTGCATGTGTGGCTCCACCAGTTTCCCATCGTGTGAGTCGGTACCGATGTATGTAGTTGAGTAGAGGGATTCCACTACGGTTGGGGACAGGGGAGGCATCACCAAGAGCAGGATGTCGAGCGTTGAAATCCCCCATATAAATCACTCCACGATTTGTAGGTACTGGGAGGGCAACAAGATTTATAACACCAGGGGCAGAGTATACGTTGCAAAGTCGAAGTTTACCATTGCCCACAGTGACTTCAATTAACTGAAAGGTCATAGTAGTATCCCTGGAGCATCGAAGGAGCTTGTGTGGCATGGATGCGTGGACGTAAGAAATGAGGCCATTCCTGGCTGGATGTATGTACGAGACATAGCCAGACAGCGTAGGTGCCGTGTCGCATGGCTGAGCACCACCGGGAAAGGCTTCTTGAATAAATATTATCTGGGGGTGATGGCGATGGACATATGTCTTCAGTGCAGTGAGTTTCGTGTTATGGCGTATTCCGAAAGCATTCCAGGAGATGACGTGAAGCGATACGAGATCAGAGAATCTTATTACTATGTGCTTTGCGAGAGCCGGAAGAGGTTGGTGTTTGAATGTGGGCGCTGCCAGGCGGAGCATGGGTAGAGGAGTTCAAAGGCGACGAGAGCTTCTCTAGATGGGAGGCAACTGTATCAAGTCGCTCTGTAAGGGCTGTGACAGAGGTGATAACAACTTTGTGAGATTCAACTAGACTGGCAAGTGTGGTTGCTGTGGTAGCCTGTTGGTTAACTAAACTTTCGATACGGGCATCTATGGCATCGAATCGCTTCGTGAGGGCTGAACAGCGGGATTCGAGAGATGCAACAGCTTGGCGAAGAGCTTGTACTTCAGCAGAGTCCGTGGTGCTGGGCGTCGTGAGAGAGGTGGCTGGAAGTGGTGGTGGTAGTGATGATAGTGGTGGTCCAAGTCTTTGGGAAGTGGCCGTGGGTGTTCGCTTAGTACAGCCATGCCAAACGTTGACCCCTGGTTTATGGCATCGGGGGAACTTCCATCGGGATGTGTCTGGTGGTGGGGATATGGAAAGTTCTGAGGTAGATGCGGAGTCGTCGGACGTGGTGGGTGGAGTGGGTGGGCGGTGAGGGCAGGAACGAGTGTCATGATTCTCCGCGCACCAGGCACACTTTGCGGGAGCGGAACAGTATCTTGAGATATGTTTGAAGCCCCAGCATTTATAGCACCATGGAATTTCATCTTTCATTTTGCGAAGCTCACAGGGAGGGAGGAAAGGTAGGAAGGGGAACTCTAAGGTAGGCGGCGGTGGTTCAAGTAGGCTCCACGTGATGACTAGTCGGTTGATTGGCGTCCCATTTTGGACGAATCTGCGAGCTGTATGTATCCCTGGATATTCCTTGGCATGAGAGGCATCGATGCTGACAGGGTATCGAGTGAGGAGGTACGTAGGGAATTTACGTGGTCTTTCCGTGGAGTCCTGGATGACTAGGCGTAAAGATAATATTTCCCCACTCGTGATACTTTTAATGATGTCTGGTCGTTGTCTTGAAACATAGACGAAACGAGATGTAATAGCTGACATCTTCACCTCAGCCAGCTCACGATCGAGACGGAAAGACTTGGCAACGTTGGAGAGCCACCGAAGTTTCACGTCACAGCTTGAGTTGTCAGGGAAAGTTAATTTGACATATTTCTCTCTGGGAGCAAAGGCAGGAGCCTGTGACGGCGAGGTATAGGACGAGATTGGGGGGTAGGGGTGGGAGATGGTGTGATATCATAAGCTTGTGGCTCTGTCATTGGATTCTTCTTCGATGATTTAGCAGCAGGAGAAGGTGGTGGGCTGCTATTATTGGAGACTTCATTTAGAGTGCGTTTAGCGGGGGTAAATGGTTGTGGTGCAGAGTTGCCAGATGCAGGAGAATTCCCTTGAGCGTGATGGTTGTAAGTCGTAAGTGGGGGCCATATGTTAATTGGATTTTCATCGTCACTCATAGCGAGATCGGCTTCAACGATGGCAATAGCCTGTGGCCCTGAGTAGTCCATGATTACCACATGTTAAGATTATTTACAGGAGTTCAGGATTTATGAGTCAGTATGAGGGGAGAGCGATTCATCCATGTCGTCACAAACCTCTTACTGCGCATGCGCAGACTTGGCCGAGAGAGAGAGAGAGAGAGAGAGAGAGAGAGAGAGAGAGAGAGAGAGAGAGAGAGAGAGAGAGAGAGAAACAGAGAGAGAGAGAGAGAGAGAGAGAGAGAGAGAGAGAGAGAGAGAGAGAGAGAGAGAGAGAGAGAGAGAGAGAGAGAGAGAGAGAGAGCAAAAATAGGGGGAGATTGGGAAGTTGCTGAATTTTTAAAGGAAACTAGTAACATCAGACTAGATTTTTTCCTTCCTACTGACCAGATAAGAAATTATAGAAACGATGGCAAGACTTGAAATTAACCTTGAAAGTGTTAGGTGTATCCGTCTAAGACTCTACATGCTAGATTGAATGTGGTTTAACCTAAATCAGATGAGCAGTACTTGTCTTATAGTACATTTGTAGTACAAGGACTGTAAGGCTTGGCATGGCGGGTATATACAGCTGAGTCCCAGTGTAGGGTTTCGATGGTAACATTATGTATATAGATTATAACGCCCAACTCCATTGATCCTCGACAATCGTATTGCACCAGTTTGTGCTTGGTAAAGGACTTGGTCAGCTGACGCATCGGCAGTAAGGGCTCGTTCTACATTGGAATGCCCTGTCAGAGTGTAAGAAGAGAATCATGAGCCTCATGATGTGAACCATAAGCAAAATATGAGGATGTATAGAACCATTTTCGCCAGCCGCGTAGTCAGTGAATGGAATCAACTTCCCGCAGGGGCAATCCAATGTAATACATTTTGAAGTTTTAGGATTCACTTAGACAAAATGTTGAAATCTTATACTCTAATGTATTTCAACTAGTTATTTTGTTTGTTTGGATGTTAATCTATCTATCATAATCCCCATCCTCGTCCACTTTCTCCTTATCCTCCTACTTCTCCCTCCCTTTATCCTCTTCTTTCTCCTTTTTCTATTTCTATCCTCTTCCACTCCCACCTTCTCTTCCTCCTCCTAACCCTGTTTCTATTAACCCTCTTCCTCTTAACCCTCTTCCTCTTAATCCTCTTCCTCTCAACACTCTCCCTCATTCTGTTTCTCTTATCTTTCATTTATATCTCACTTCCTCCTTATTTCTCTTCCTCCTCCTAACCCTGTTTCTATTAACCCTCTTCCTCTTAACCCTCTTCCTCTTAATCCTTTTCCTCTCAACACTCTCCTTCATTCTGTTTCTCTTATCTTTCATTTATATCGCACTTCCTCCTTATTTCTCTTCCTTCTTCTAATTTTCTTCTTCCTTTTGTTTTTCCCTTCTGCCACTCCTACCTCCATTTTCACTCTCCTCCTACATTCTTCCTATACTCCTCCTCCTCCTCCTCCTCCTCCTCTGGATGACGTTACAGGTTGAAATACGAGATCGGAATGAAAAGAGGACTTTACACAAGAATAGAAAACGGGGATGCACACCTTAGATTCAAATATAACAATATGACAAGGCTGGTTAAAAAGAACATGCGTACAGCGAAACGTAACTATGACAAGCGAGATCCAACCTAAAGGGCTTCTTTAATCTCTACAGAACAAAAAATAAAGAAAGGATACGTCCAATTAAAAACGACGAAGACGTCATGATAGAATCGGAGGAAAAAATGAGTGAGGCGTTTAACAAATATTTTCTCTCGGTGTTTACTAAGGAGAGGTTAGATAAGGTTGACTGCGATCCGATTTTCAGTAGGATGAAGAAAGTAAACTATCTAATATCAGAATCAGTAAGGTAGGAGTAGTCAAACAGATCAAAAGACTTAAAGCTACAAAATCCCCGGGTCCAGACGAATTTTTCATAGAGTGCTTAAAGAGTGTAAAATTGAAATGTGCGCCTAGTTAACAGAAATATTTAATAAGTCGGTAGACTTTGGTTTTGTGCATATTACTTGGGGGCAGGCAAACGTTGTTCTTGTTTTCAAAAAGGGATATGAATTGTATATATGCATCTACAGGCCAATCAGTTTGACATCAGTTATAGGTAAAATGTTTGAATCAATAATAGTTAACAGACTCAGCATATCAGTATGTTTTCTGCAAGGGTAAATCATGTGCGACTAATCTTCTATCTTTTTACACTAACGTCAGATAACAATAATAGTTACGATGTGGATTAGCGCCAGGAATAAAGCTAACAGAGCATTAGGCTTCATTGCTAGGACGGTAACGAACAGAAGTGCAGAGGTAATTATTGAACTCTATCTAGCGATAATTAGACCCATCCTTGACTATCCGGTACAGTTTTGGTCTCCGTCCTACAGAATGGACATCAATTCACTAGAATCAGTAAAGAGAAGAACGACAAAAATGATACATGGACTCAGAAATTTACCTTACGAAGAGAGGCTTAGGCACCTTAGCTTACACTCTCTGGAAAGACGCAAAGTGCGGGGTGATCTAATAGAGGTGTTCAAGTGGATCAAAGGCTTTAACAAGGGTGATGCAAACAGGGTCATCATATCAAAACAACAGGACAGTACTCGCAATAATGGGTATAAACTGGACAAATTTAGATTTAAAAAGGAAATAGGCAAGAATTGGTTTACTAATAGGGTGGTTGACGAATGGAATAAACTTAGTAATCATATAGTAAGCGCTGAAACTATCAGTTGTTTTAAGAAACGATTAGATAACTTTATGGATGGGGATGACAGGTGGTGATGGATACGGAGCTGCCTAGTGTAGGCCTTATGGTCTCTTGCAGTCTCCTTCATTCTTATGTTCTTATGTTATTTACTTTGACTTTAGCAAAGCGTTCGACAAGGTGCCCCTCCAGAGACTACTAAATAAAATCAAAGCCCATGGCAAACGAGTAAAAGTGTTAGAATGAATTAAAGCTTGGATCAGTGACAGAAAATAGCAGGTCACCATAAGTTGTGTAAAATCCAATTGGGCAGTGTTTCTAGTGGAGTTCCCCATGACTCGGTTTTGGGTTCCTTATTGTTCATTATGTACATAAACAACTTGGACAATAGGGTTAATAGTGATGTTAGTAAGCTTGCGGACGACACTAAAATAGGACGCCTAATTAGGTCAGGAGACGATGCCGAGATTCTGCAGGATGATCTTAACAAATTGTTCACATTGTAGGTGAAATGACAAATGGACTGTAGTATCTCAAAGTGCAGCGTGTTAAACATAGGGTTACACAACCCCGAAAATAGATATAATTTAGATAGCACGTTTTTAGAGAAAACTAAGTGCGAGAGAGACTTAGGAGTTCTAGTGTGTCCTGACCTTGAATCCAGGAAACAGTGAATTAGCGCCAGGAATAAAGCTAACAGATCATTACGTTTCATTGCTCGGACGGTTACGAATAGAAGTGCAGAGGCAATTATCAAACTCTATCTAGTGTTAGTTAGACCCATCCTTGACTATCCGGTACAGTGTTGATCTCCGTCCTGTAGAATGGACATCAATTCTCTAGAATCAGTACACAAGAGAATAACGAAAATGATACATGGGCCCAGAAATTTACATTACGAAGAGAAGCTTAGGCACCTCAACTTACACTCTTTGGAAAGACGCAGAGTGCGGGGGCGATCTTATAGAGGTGTTCAAATGGATCAAAGGCTTTAAAAAGGATGATACAAACAATATCATCATATTAGACCAACAAGGTAGGACTCGCAGTAATGGATTTAAATTGCACAAATTTAGATTTAAGAAGGAAATAGGCAAGAATTGGTTTACTAATAGGGTGGTCAACGAATGGAATAGACTTAGTAACCACATAGTGAACGCTGAAACTATCGGTTGTTTTAAGAAATGGTTAGACAACTTGATGGATGGGGATGGCATGTAATGGACATGGAACTGCCTAGTGTAGGCCTTATGGTCTCTTGCAGTCTCCTTCATTCTTATGTTCTTATGTTTTTATGTTCCTCCTCCTCGCCTTCCTCTTTCTCTCCCTTCTCCATCCTTTTCTCTTCCCCTTTCTTTTTTCCTCTTCCACTCCCTCCTCTGCTTCCACTGTCCTCCTCCTCGTCCTCCTTTCCCTCCTCATTTTCTCTCCTCTCCTCCTTCTTGTCCTCCTTTTCCTCCTTTCTCTCCTCCTACTTTTCCTCCTTCTGTGTCTTCTCCTCTTTTCTCTCGTCTTCTTGCATCAGGCAACAAATTTCCTTGGTTCTTTCAGACCTGCATTGCTGCACCCCCCCCACCCCAAAAAAAAAAAGAACATTCTTGCGGGTAATACAAGCTAATGCAACTTAGCTTTTAGAAGAATGTTTCAGCTTTCAGTTCTGTTGAAGTCTCACGATTTTTCCTTCTGGGGGTACGGGGGAAAGGGGAAAGTGGAGTAAAAAGAACAACAGCTCAGAAACCAGGAAAACAGGCAGAAGGGTAGAAAGAAGGCAACCATGTAAAAACTAAGTAATCCAATGCTCCTTTTTTGGTCAACTTTTGATAATGTGTTTACGTGGGTGTGGGTGTATGTGCGTGTGTACGTGTGCAAGTGTGCACGTGTGTGTGTGTGTGTGTGTGTGTGTGTGTGTGTGTGTGTATGTGTGTGTGTGTGTATGTGTGTGTGTGTGTGTGTATGTGTGTGTGTGTGTGTGTGTGTATGTGTGTGTTTGTGTGTTTGTATGTGTGTGTATGTGTGTGTGTTTGTGTGTGTATGTGTGTGTATATATGTGTATGTGCTTTTATGTTTGTGTATATGTGCGTGTGTGTGTGTGTGTGTGTGTGTGTGTGTGTGTGTGTGTGTGTGTGTGTGTGTATGTGTGTGCGTGCGTGCATGCGTGTGCGTGGTGTGTGTGTGTGTGTGTGTGTATGTGTTTGTGTGTAAGTGTGTGTGTGTGTGTGTGTGTGTGTGTGTGTGTGTGTGTGTGTGTGTGTGTGTGTGCTTGTGTGTGCCTGTGTGTGCGTGTGATTCACCATGGTCTTGGATCATGTATTGGACTCGTGATCGACAGCTATTTCTCTCCCGGAAGAGAGCTCAGAGCTCATATATGACCGATCTATGGGTAATGCTGTGGTCTTACACACACATACACACCCAACTCCCCGCTCACGAGAGTTGGAGTAACGACTCACAGCTATACTGAAATTATTTCAGCCCTAGACGGGATTTGAACCCAGACCGCCGTAGTGGCGGCCAGAAACTCTACCACTGCGGCACGAGAAGTGTGTGTGTGTGTGGTGGGGGCGTTTGATTCATCCCGATCTTGGATTACATGTTGGATAGGTCTCATCCTCCCGGATGAGAGCTCAGAATTTATATGGCCTGATCTGTAGGTAATGATGTGATCTTACTCATATACACACCCAAATCTTTGTCCAACCCAGGGGTGCCGGCTTGCAGTGCTGTGTTTGAAAAAGTGGGGATGGTAGGATGTGGCGTTTACGCCAGGAAGTGGTTGATGAGAAAATAAATTACCACTCATTTTCTTTATGCTTATATAACCTGGGGAAGTGGCACTCGCTGGCAGCTATCATAATTTAATTAGCCTTCATGATTACGAGAAGTTGAAGACATAAGAAATACAAGTGCTCGGATTCACTTAATGACTATCAAAATTATGTAATAATAAGGAGAGATTTAAAATAGGCAATTAAAAAAACGAAAACGAAATGAATATCGGTGATAAATCCGAAAATAATCCCCAAAAAATCCAATAGTTACATTAGAGATAAAAAGGTTATTAGGATTCCCATTGGCCCACTATTATCTGCTGACGGTCAACTTGAATATTCAAATGAAGGAATGTGTGATATTCTAAACAACTATTTTAGTAAACGAAACACCTCAAAGTGAACTCCAAACTGAAACCTGTGAAAAGCCTAGGGTAAACTTACTCACTACGGTAAATATAACAAAAGAAAAAATCAAAAGGTGTATAGAGAAACTCAAAATTAATAAAACACCAGGGCCTGATGGTTAGCATCCAAGAATCTTAAAGGAAATGAAAAATGAGATTGTTGTTCCACTAGAAATTATTTTCAAGAAATCCATCATATCCGGAGATGTCCCAAGAGAATGGAAGCTAGCTAACGTTACTCCTATATTCAAAAAAGGTGACAAAAAGAAACCAAATAACTACAGGCCTATAAGCTTGACTTTAATCGTAGGAAAAATGATGGAAACTATCATCAGAGATGCTATCGAACATCATTTAGAAAGTAACTGTTTGATAAATGATAGCCAGCATGGTTTCAGACGGAAACGTTCCTGCGTGACTAACTTACTTGAATTCCACAACACAGTTATCTCCCACGAAAGACTACTTACTAAATTAGCTTCACACGGAGTAAGTGGTAGCCTATTAAGTTGGACTAGAAATTGGTTGAAAGATTGAAAACAGTGTTGTTTTAGATAGCAAAAATTCTTGATGGAAAAATGTTACGAGTGGAGTTCCTCGGCGTTCCGTTCTTGGTCCACTTCTATTCGTGGTATATATAAATGATATAGACCACGGACTAAAATCTATTGCCTCCAAATTTGATGATGATTCAAAACTGTGCGGAATGGCAAATGATCACTTAAATCAATTAGATATTCAAGAAGATTTAGATAGATTACAGCAATGGTCTGAAAAGAGGCTAATGAAATTTAACACAAGTAAATGCAAGGTTATGCACATAGGTAAAAATAACAGTAAGTGCGATTACAAGTTATTTGGAAATTCGTTAGCAAAAGTGGGTAGTGAAAAGGATCTCGGCGTAATTATCATTAACGATGTCAAATCATCTAAGCAGTGTATTTCAGCCTCTGTGAAAGCAAACAGGATTTTAGGACTTATTACGCAATATCATGACTTCAAAAGTTCATCTCTTATTAACAAGCTACATAAATCGTTAACTTGTCCACATTTGGAATATGATGTTTCCGTATGGTCACCGAATCTCATTAAAGACATTGACAGATTGGAAAAACTACAACTGCGAGCCACAAAACTGATTCCAAATATAAAGAATAAATCATACGAAAATCGACTAAAACATATGAATCTGTTTTCCCTAAAAAACATAGACTCAGAGGTGACTTGATACAGGTCTTTAAGATTCTAAAGGAATTTGACATAAAAAGTGACAAAATTTTTCACACAATGAAAATCCGACAAGAAATAATGGTCTCAATCTGCCAGGAAATAGATTTAATTTGGAAGTGGGTATAAACAACTTTGCCAACCGTGTAGTTAATGAATGGAATAAACTTCCTGTAGTTCGAAGCTTTAAGATTCGTTTAGATAAACACCTAAGGAAGATGCTTTAATGCCTGCCATTCATTTTACATTATTTTACATTATTTGTTTATTTTTTGTTATTGTTTGTTTGTTTATTATCATTTCCTTGATTGTTATTCATTATTAGTTATCTGTCAATTTAATATTATCTACTTTTATCTTTTTGTTTATTATTTAATTATGCTTATGCATTTATTTATTTTATCTATTATCATTTATATTATTATAATTCTTATTTATTTTTCTTTAATTTATTTATCATTATTACATTTTTTCCGCATCCGACCTAGTTATGGGCCAAAAGGTCTCCTGTCGGTATGCTCCGCCTTTGTAATTGCATGTAGTCTTAAAACTCTTCGGTGTGACACAGTCCCCACGGACAAAAGGACCAACTATGGGTGACAAAATTGCTGAGAAAATAATATTCCTAGACGAATGGATGTTTCCGATGAAAGGCTCTTCCAACAGAAGTTCCATCAAGCAAACTGATGTCAAAGAACTCCTTTGGTTTTGAATGAAAGCATAATGGAATACTGTAGACCGAGTACGAGATACCAATAACCGTAAGAATGGAAAGACACGATTGAGAACAAGAGACCTTATTCCTGACCGGTTTCGCCTTTGAAGCTTCTTCAGAGGTAATATTTTTTTCTTTTTCTTTTTTTTACCTCTGAAAAAGCCTCAAAGGCGAAACCGGTCAGGAATAAAGTCTCTTGTTCTCAATCGTGTCTTTCCATTCTTACCATTCATACGCCTGTCATAATGACACAATACCAATAACCGCCAACATATGCCCGAACAAGCGCTTAGTATGGTGCGGTGTGTCCATATAATAATACATATCAGGAGGGTTCATAGGGTTAATCAGAGTCCAATGTACAATATTTGTCTTGTACATTTGCACTGTAAGGGCCGTAAGGTCATGGCGTGGTGAACACACACGCCTCAATTCCACTGGAGGGTTTCAATTACACAGTTCAATTACACAATTACACATTACACAAATATCAACATCCAACTCTATTGATCCTCGACACTCAGTGCTGCATCACCCTATGCTTAGCAAAGCATTTGCTCAGGTGACGCTTGGGCAGTGAAGGCTTCTTGAATGTTTTTATTTAAATTACCCATCTGCCACCATAATAATACTTATGAATCTATTACAGTAATGACAAGGCTAATCGAGAGAGCGAATAACCAGCGTAACCACTTGGTTCGCATTTTCCAGTTTGCATGACCGTTCTCTTATCACACGCATTATAGAAAAGAAAAAAAAAAAAGATAAAGGGGTAACTAAAGTAACTTGTGACAGTGATTGTATGGTTATTTTACATCAATTTTTTTACCTTTAAAAGGTCATATTAACTACCATACATCCATGTATAGTTCACTTCTACTCTATGCTCTTCCCATACCTATAGTCCGTCCCATCTTAGCACCTCGTGAATGAAGGATTATCACTGTCCACCTTCATACTACTGGCCTCAAATACAGTGCAGTGGGACACAACGCTTCTACAACAAAGTCTCTTATCAACTAAAACAAAATCTACATTAGGTGTTACTGGTTAGGTTAGGTTAGGTCAGGTTAGGTATTTAGTCTAGAACAGTTTCGATAATATTAGAAAATGTTGGTTCCCTTTATTATACATACATACATACATACATACATACATACATACATACATACATACATACATACATACATACATACATACATACATACATACATACATACATACAATACATGCATGCATACATACATATATACATACATATGTATACATACATACATACATACATACATACATACATACATACATACATACATACATACATACATACATACATACATACATACATACATACATACATACATACATACATACATACATACACATACATACATACATACATACATACATACATACATACATATATACATACATTCCTTACCATACCATACCATACCATACCATACCATACCATACCATACCATACCATACCATACCATACCATACCATACCATACCATACCATACCATACCATACCATACCATACCATACCATACCCACATATATACATACATACATACATACATACATACCAAAGTACATACAAATACACATACAAAAAGGTGGACAGACAGACATGCACATACATAAAAATCAACAGACAAAGCGACAACCATTCAAACCGCGAGACGAAGTGTACAGAAAGGTGAGGAGGGTGGGACAGGCACCTTGTAAACAAGCAAACAAACAAGCAAGCAAAGATGCACGCAAGCACGCCTAGCCGCCTGCATGCTTGCATGCATATATTCATATTCTAAATCACATTATCTGATGAGTTATTTCGTGCTCCTTTCAAAACTGTTTCTCCTCTGGCGTTGCAAACACCCCCCACCCCACCGAGAGAGGGAGAGAAAGAGATAGGTAGAGAGGGAATGAGAGCTAGATAGGTATAGAGAGAAATGATGAGAGACACAGACATAAATAAACAGATAAAGATATAGATATATGACTATATATATATGAATATATGAATATATATATATATATATATATATATATATATATACATATATATATGCATGCACCGAAGTATCTAAAACTATCCACTTTCTAACAAATGGCAAAGTATTGGTTAGAAAACTGGAAAATACCCATAAGAAGATCAACAACCTCCTTAATGCTGTCGATTTTAATTATGCATGCATACAAGAGAATCTGCTCCCCAGATATTCAAATATATATACATATATATATATATATATATATATATATATATATATATATATATATATATATACATATATACATATATATATATATATATATATATATATATATATATATAATGTATATGTATATATACACATATATATATGTATATATGTATATATACATATATATGACGTATGCGGAGTAGGGAACACAGGAGTCTTAGTCTTGAGTGTATTCCTGACTAGTTTCGCAGGTATGCTTTTTCAAAGGAATGGTGTACAAACAGGCTGTGGGCATTTTATGAATGGGGTGGACAACACTACCTCCTCGTGTTACCATAGTTGGTGACAAGTGTGAACATTACATATTAATTGTGGCAAATGTAATAATAATGATAATGCTTAACAAATGGTAAATATAATGGCAACACTAATAATAACAATGAAAATATTAATAATAATTATAACAGTGATAGCAACAACAAAAATAGTAATAATAATACATACATATACCAAGGCTTTTTCCCCCTTACAAGGGAGGTAGCCAAAAAGAAAAGGCATAATATCATTTCCACCCATTCCATCCCTAAATACACTCCCCTCCATCCTCCCTCTTATCTTAGCACCTCCTGGATGACGGGTCATCCCTGCACCCTGTCCACTGCCCTGGGTCAAAGGCAATGTTGCAAGGCACAGCGCATCCACAGCAAGGCCGCTTCATTAAATCGGCGACCCCCCCTCTCCGTCCCCCCATGTAGAAAAGGAGAAGACGGGGAGAAATCCCTTCGGGCTGCGTCAAATTTTGGTCACACATACTACCTCACCCCCCATCCTCCCACCCATTCCACCTCATGCATCACAACATCATCCATATACAGTACAACCATTCTCCATTCACCCCTGTCTTCTGTCCTCTCCCGTCCTTCCTCAACAGACATTCCCCTCTTCCCCAAAGCCCCTTTCACCCCATCCATTCATTTCATCCTAGGACGTCCCCTCATGTTCACTCCCTCCACATCTGCCTTCCAAAACCTCTTTTACTAGTCTTTCGTCATTCATTCTTTCCATGTGTCCAAACCATCCTAATACTCTTTCATCAACCCTATCTCCCAACCCCCTTTCCACCCCTGTTCTCCTCACCTCCTCATTTCTCACTCTATCCAGCCTAGTAACCCCCATCATACTTCTCAGACACCTCATCTCAAACACATTCAAACTCCTTCTCTCTTCCTCTCTTATGTTCCATGTTTCTGCCCCATACAGTGCTGTTGGCACAATCACTCCTTCATACAATCTACACTTAGCATCCATTCCCAAGTGTCTATTCCTCATTACACTTTTCAATCCACCAAGGCATTTACTCGCTTCTCTCAATCTACATTCTACCTCCACCTCCACTCCACTTTTTCCTGCAACATTTGCACCGAAGTATCTAAAACTATCCACTTCCTCCAGTCGCTTTCCCTTAATGCTCACTTCAAGTCTGCTGCCACTTTCACCTTACTTTTATCCACATTTATCTTCAGCTTTCTTCTTCCACACACTCTCCTGAACTCTGTCACCAACTTCCTCAATCCCTCCTCCGATCCTGCCACAAGCGCAGTGTCGTCCGCAAACATCTGACTCACCTCCCACTTTTCTCCATTTTCTTTAACCATCTCCAATCCCTGACCCACCACCCTTGCATTTACCTCTCGCACCACCCCATCCATGTATAAGTTGAACAGCCAGGGAGACATAACGCATCCTTGACGAAGTCCCATCTTTACCTCGAACCACTCACTCTCTCCATTTCTAATCCTGACACATGCTCTACTACTCTCGTAAAAACTCTTGACAGATCCTAGCTTTCCTCCTATCCCGTATATCCGCAAAACCTCCCACAGTGCCTTCCTGTCTACCCTGTCATAAGCCTTTTCCAGATCTATAAAAGCCCAAAAAACATCCTTTCCCTTTCCTATAGCTTTCTCACATATCTGTCTTACCACAAAAATCTGATCTACACAACCTCTACCCGTCCTAAATCCACACTGTTCCTCACCAATTACTCCCTCTGTTCCTCTCCTAATTCTCTCAATCAAGATCCTCCCATAAGCCTTCCCAACTACACTTAACAAGCTAATCCCTCTTAAGCTACTACACTCACACTTGTCCCCTTTTCCCTTGTAAAGTGGAACAATACAGGCACTCCTCCAGTCCTCCGGCACTCTACCCTCTCTCCAGCAAACATTAAATAACCTCACCAGCCAGTCCACCATAACTGTACCTCCTTTTTTTAGACATTCTGCATGGCCCCCATCCAGACCAGGTGCCTTACCTGCTTTCATCATCTTAACAACTGCCTTCACTTCATCTTTATTTATTTCTCCTCCATTATCCTCACTCATCACGGTCATTTTCTTAGCACTTCCCACTACGGCTATGGCAATGATGGCAATGATGGCAATGATGGCGATGATGGCGATGATGGCGATGATGATGATGATGATGATGATGATGATGATGATGATGATGATGATGATGATGATGATGATGATGATGATGATGATGATGATGATAATGATGATAATGATGATAATAATAATGATGATAATAATAATAATGATAATAATAATAATAATAATAATAATAATAATAATAATAATAATAATAATAATAATAATAATAATAATAATAATAATAATAATAATAATAATAATAATAATAATAATAATGTTGAAAATAAATAGTGATTAATAATATTAAGAATATAACAAAATAATCATGATAAAAAGAAGAGAATAGTAAGGATAATGATGAAAATATTAAGTGGTGAAGGAACAAAGTAGAAATAATGGAGGATACGTGAATTGGTAGCATGTGAAATAAAGTATGGTAGCATGGTATAAGAAGAAACGTCAAAGTAAAAGGAAGAAAGCTGGAAAGGGTAGGCAGAAGTGGGAAAAAGGTATCTACTTAGAGTCGGGGGTCTGGGAAGCCATTCTTGGAGGGCAAGTGTCGCGGTAGATTTTGACCATTTTAAGTCACCAGTTCTCTTGTTTGTGTTTTTGCGGTTGGCAATGTAAAGTGATTCAATTATTTTCCGTTGCTTCTTGTGTAGTCCTTTGGCTAGAATGGTGGATCCCTCCCAGTTTGGTAGGTGTCCCTCTGTGTCTATGTGGTTAACTAGAGCGTTTGTTTCTCGGTGGTGTCTAATGTCCGCTTTGTGTTCCCTGAGTCTGTTGTTAAGTCCTCTGTATGTCTCTCCGTAGTATCCACTGTCGCATCCATTGCAGGGAATTTTGTATACGATGCTATTGTCACGGTTCGCCTTGGTTTTGTTTGTGATCAAGTGTCCTATTTTCTTCCCTGTCTGTCTCAACGTTTTGGAAAGCATGTGAGAGAGACCAGAGTTAGGAACCACAAGGTATCGTAAATCTGTCCTCTCTTCACTTTCTGTCCTCTGTCAGATTTTAATGGCTTTCCGTAGTAATGTCCCTAACATGCCCTCTGGGCACTTTAGGTTCCTGAATGCAGCGGTTATGTATTAAATTTCTTCTTGTAAATACTCTTCGCTGCATATTCTAAGAGCCCTAAGATAAAACCCAATGATAACTCCTGATTTGGTCTTTTCGTGATGAGCGCTAAAATAGTGGATGAAGTCGTCTTTGTTTGTCGGTTTACGGTATACATTGAACAAAGAAAAAGACTCTGAAGAAGAACAGAGAAGAAAAAGAAGAAAAAGAAGATGAAGATGAAGCAGTGAAAGAAGAATCTGAAGACGAATCTGAAGAAGAAGAATCTGAAGAAGACGAAGAAGAATCTGAAGAAGAATAATCTGAAATAGAAGAAGAATCTGAAGAAGAACCTGAAGAAGAATCTGAAGAAGATGAATCTGCAGAAGAAAAAGAATCTGAATAACAAGGAGAATCTGAAGAAGAAAAAGAATCTGAAGAAGAAGAATCTAAAGAAAAAGAAGATTCTGAAAAAAGAAGTAGAAGAATCTGAAAAAGGAGAAGAAGAAGAATCTGAACAACAAGAAGAAGAATCTGAGGAAAAAAGAAGAAGAATCTGAAAAATAAGAAGAATCTGAGGAAGATCTGAAAAAAAGAAAAAGAATTTGAAAAGAAGAATCTGAAGAAGAAGATCTGAAGAAAAGGAAAAGAACCTGAAGAAGAACAAGAATCTAAAGAAGAAGAATCTGAAGAAGAATATGAAGAAGAACCTGAAGAAGAGGAATACGAAGAAGAATCCGAAGAAGAATCTGAAGAAGAAGCAACTCAAGAAGAAAAAGAAGAAGAATCTGAAGAAGATTCTGAAGAGGAAGAATCTGTAGAAGAAACATCTAACGAAGAATCTGAAGAAGAATCTGAAGAATCTGCAGAAGAATCTGAAGAAGAATATGAAGAAAAATCTGAAGAAGAATATGAAGAAGAATCCGAAGAAGAAGAATAATCTGAAGAAAAAGAAGATAAATCTGAAAAAGAAGAAAAAGAATCTGTAGAAGAAGAAGAATCTGAAGAAGAAAAATCTGAAGAAGAAGAAGAAAGACCTGAAGAAGAAGAAAAAGAAAAATCTGAAGAAGAAGAAGAATCTGAAGAAATAGAAGAAGAATCTGAGTAAGAAACTGAAGAAGAACCTGAAGAAGAAGAAGAATCTGAAGAAGAATCTGAAGAATCTGAAGAAGAAAAAGAAGAATCTGAAGAATCTGAAGAAGAAGAAGAAGAAGAAGAAGAAGGAGAAGAAGAATCTGAAGAAAAATCTGAAGAACCTGAACATAATCTGAAAAAGAAGAATCTGAAGAAAAAGAATCTGAAGAATCTGAAGAATCTGAAGAAGAATCTGAAGAAAAAGAAGAAAAAAAGAAGAAGACTCTGAAGAAGAAAAATCTGAATAAGAAGAATAATCTGAAAACAAGAATCTGAAGAAGAATCTGAAGAAGAATCTGAAGAAAAATCTGAAGAAGAATCTGAAAAAGAAGAATCTGAAGAAGAATCTGAAAAAGAAGAATCTGCAGAAGAAGAATCTGAAGAAGAAGAATCTGAAGAAGAAGAAGAATTTGAAGAAGAAGAATCTGAAAAGAAGAATCTGAGGAAGAAGAATCTGAAGAGAAAGAAGAATCTGAAGAAGAAGAATCTGAAGAAGAAGAATCTGAAAAGAAGAAGAACCTGAAGAAGAAGAATCTGAAGAAGAAGAATCTAATGAAAAAAAATTGAAGAAGAATAATAATCTGAATAAGAACAAGAATCTGAAGAAGAAGAAGAATCTGAAGAAGGAGAATCTGAAGAAGAAGCAGAATCTGAAGAAGAAGAATCTGAAGAAGAACCCGAAAAAGAAGAAACTGAAGAAGAAGAATCTGAAGAAGAAGAAGAATCTGAAGAACAATCTGAAGAAGAAGAAAAGAATCTGAAGAAAAAGAATCTGAAGGAGAAGAATCTGAAGAAGAAGAATCTGAAGAAGAAGAATCTGAAAAAGAACAAGAATCTGAAGAAGCAAAAGAAGAATCTGAAGAAGAAGAATCTGAAGACTGAAGAATCTAAAGAAGAAGAAGAAGAAGAAGAAGAAGAAGAAAAGAGAATAAGATGGAGAAAAAAAAGAAAAAAATCTGGAGAATCTGAAGAATCTGAAGAATCTGAAAAAGAAAAACTAAGGAAAAAGATGAATCTGAAGAATCTGTACAAGAAGAAGCAGAAAAAAAGCAAGAAGAAAAAGATGATGAAGAAAAAGAAGAAGAAAAATCTGGAGAATCTGAAGAATCTGAAGAAAAAGAATCTGAAGAAGAATCTTAAGAAGAATCTGAAGAATCGGTAGAAGAAGAATCTGAAGAAGAATCTGAAGAAGAATCTGAAGAAGAAAAAGAAGAAGAAAAAGACGACGAAGAAGAATCTGAAGAAAAAGAATCTGAAGAAGAAGAATCAGAAGAGGAAGAATCTGAAGAAGAATGATCTGAAGAGGAAGAATCTAAAGAAGAAGAATCTAAAGAAGAATGTGAAGAATCTAAAGAATCTGAAGAAGAATCTGAAAAAATCTAAAGAAGAAGAATCTGAAGAAAAAGAAGAATCTGAAGAAGAAGAAAAACCTTAAGAAGAATCTGAAAAAGAATCTGAAGAAGAATCCGAAGAAAAATCTGAAGAAGAATTCAGAAGAAAGTAAAGAAGAGTTTGAAAAAGAAGAATCTGAAGAAGAAAAAGAATCTGAAGAAGAAAAAGAAACTGAAGAAGAATGTGAAGAAGAATCTGAAGAAGAAGAAGAACCTGAAGAAGAAGAATCTGAAGTAGAATCTTAAGAAAAAGAATAAGAATCTGAAGAACAAGAAAAAGAATCTGAAGAAAAAGAATCTGAAGAAAAAGAAGGAGAAACTGAAGAAGACGAAGAAGAAGATGAAGAAGAATCAGAAGAAAAAGAAGAAGAATGTGAAGAATCTGAAGAAGGAGAATCTAAAGTATCTGAAGAAGAAGAACCTGAAAAGGAAGAATGTGAAGAAGAAGAATATAAAGAACAAGAAGAATCTGAACAAAAAGAATCTGAAGAAGAATCTAAAGAAAAAGAAAAATCTTAAGAAGTAGAAGAATCTGAAGAAGAAGAATCTGAAGAAGAAGAAGAACCTGAAGAATCTGAAGAAGAATCTGAAGAATAAGAAGAAGAACCTAAGGAAGAAGAATAATCTGAAGAAGAATCTGAAAAAGAAGAAATTTCTGAAAAAGACGAAGAAGAATCTGAAGAAGAATCTGAAGAAGAAGAGTCTGAAGAAGAAGAATCTGAAGAAGAAGAAGAATCTGAGGAAGAAAAAGAAGAAGAGGAAGACGAAGAAGCAGATGAAGAATCTGAAGAAGAAAAATCTAAAGAAAAATCTTAAGAAGAAGATTCTGAAGAAGAATCTGAAGAAAAGAAGAAGAATCTGAAGAAGAAGAATCTGAGGAAAAGGAGAACAATCTGAAGAAGAAGAACAAGAATCTGAAGAAGACAAATCTGAAAAAGAATCTAAAGAAGAAGAATCTGAAGAAGAGGAATGTGAAGAATCTAAAGAATCTGAAGAGGAATCTGAAAAAAATCTGAAGAAGAAGAATCTGAAGAAGAATCTGAAGAAAAAGAAGAATCTGAAGAAGAAGAAAAAAAGAAAAACCTTAACAAGAATCTGAAAAAGAATCTGAACAAGAATCTGAAGAAGAATCTGAAGAAGAATTTGAAAGAAGAATGTAAAGAAGAGTTTGAAAAAGAAGAATCTGAAGAAGAAGAAGAAAAAGAATCTGAAGAAGAAGAAAAAGAATCTGAAGAAGAATGTGAAGAAGAATCTGAAGAAGAAGAACATGAAGAAGAATAATCTAAAGAAGAAGAAGTAGAATCTGAAGAAGAAAAAGAATAAGAATCTGAAGAAAAACAAGAAGAAGAAGAATCTAAAGAAGAAGAATCTGAAGAAAAAAAACTGGAGAAGATGAAGAAGATGAAGAAGAATCTGAAGAAAAAGAAGAAGAATCTGAAGAATCTGAAGGAGAATCTAAAGAAATATCTGAAGAAGGAGAATCTAAAGAAGAATCTGAAGAATCTGAAGGAGAATCTAAAAAAGTATCTGAAGAAGAGGAAGAATGTGAAAAGGACGAATCTGAAAAATAAGAATCTGAAGAAGAAAAAGAAGAAGAATATAAAGAACAAGAAGAATCTGAACAAGAAGAATCTGAAGAAGAATCTGAAGAAAAAGAAAAATCTTAAGAAGTAGAAGAATCTGAAGAAGAAGAATCTGAAGAACATGAAGGATAGGAAGAAGAACCTAAGGAAGAAGAAGAATCTGAAGAAGAAGAATTTGAAAAAAGAAGAAGAATCTGAAGAAGAAGACGAAGAAGAATCTGAAGAAGAAGACGAATCTGAAGAAGAAGAAGAAGAAGAATCTGAATCTGAAGAAGAATCTAAAGAAAAATCTGAAGAAAAAGAATCTGAAGAAGAATCTGAAGAAAAGAAGAATCTGAAGAAAAACAAGAATAAGAATCTGAAGAAGACAAAATCTGAGGAAAAGGAGAACAATCTGAAGAAGAAGAATAACAAGAATCTGAAGAAGCAGACAAATCTGAAAAAGAATCTGAAGAATCTGAATCTGAAGAAGAATCTGAAGAAAAATATGAAAAAGAAGAATCTGAAGAAGAAGAATCTGAAGAGGAAGAAGAATCTAAAGAAGAAGAATCTGAAGAAGAAGAATCTGAAGAAGAATCTGAAGAAGAATCTGAAGAAGAATCTGAAGAAGAAAAATTTGAAGAGAACCAATCTGAAGAAGAAGAATCTGAAGAAGAATAAGAATCTGAAAAAAATCTGAAGAACAAGAATCTGAAGAATCTGAAGAAGAAGAATATGAAGGAGAAGAATCTGAAGAATCTGAAAATCTGAAGAAGAATCTGAAGAAGAATCTGAATAAAAATCTGAAGATGAATCTGAAGAAGAATCATAAGAAGAATCTGAAGAAGAATCTGAAGAAGAATCTGAAGAAGAATCTGAAGAAGAACCTGAAGAAGAATCTGAAGAAAAATCTGATGAAGAACAATCAAATGAAGAATCTGAAGAGGAATCTGAAAAACAATAAGAAAAAGAATCTAAAGAAGAATCTGAAGAAGAATCTGAAAAAAAGCAGAAGAATCTAAAGAAGAAGAATCTGAAGAAAAAGGAGAAGAACCCGAAGAAGAAGATCAAGAATCTGAAGAAGAAGAAAACAAATCTGAAGAAGAACCTGAAGAATCAGGTACCTGAAGAAGAAGAATCTGAAGAAAAAGAATCCGAAGAAGAAGAATCTGAAGAAGAATCTGAAGAGGAAGAAAAAGAATCTAAAGAAGAAGAATCTGAAGAAGAAAAATCCGAAGAAGAAGAATCTGAGGAAAAAAATCCGAAAAAGAAGAATATGAAGAAGAATCTAAATAGGAATAATCTGAAGAGAAAGAGTCTGAAGAAGAAGAATCTTAAGAAGAATAATCTGAAGAAGAATCTGAAGAAGAAAAATGTGAAGAACCTGAAGAAGAATATGAAGAAATATCTGAAGAAGAATCTTAAGAAGAAGAATAATCTGAAGGAGAAGTAGAAGAAGAATCTGAAGAAGAAAAAGGAGAAGGAGAAGAAGAATAAGAAGAGGAAGAAGAAGAAGAAAAGGAAGAACCAGAATCAGAATGAGAAGAATCTGAAGAAGAAAAATCTGGAGAATAATCTGAAAAAGAAAAAGAAGAATCTGAAAAAGAAGAAGAAGAAGAATGTGAAGAAGAAGAAGAAGAATGTGAAGAATAAGAATCTGAAGAAGAAGAATTTGAAGAAGAAAAAGAAGAATCTAAAGAAGAAAAATCTGAAGAAGATGATTCTGAAGAAAAAGAAGAAGGTTCTGAAGAAGAAAAAGAAGAATCTGAAGACGAAGAGGAATCTGAAGAAGAATAATCTAACGAAGAATCTGAGGAAAAAGACGAATCTGAATATGAACCTGAAGAAAAGAAGAAGAATCTGAAGAAGAAGAAGAATCTGAAGAAGAAGAATATGAAGAAAAAAGAGAAGAATCTGAAGAAGAACAACAATCTAAAGAAGAACATGAAGAAGAAAAATCTGAAGAACAATCCGCATAAGACGAATCTTAAAAAGAAGAATCTGAAGTAGACAAAGAATCTAAAGAAGAATAATCTAAAGAACAAGAATCTGAAGAAGAAGAATCTGAAGAAGAATCTGAAGAAGAAGAATCTGAAGAGGAAGAATCTGAAGAGGAAGTATCTGAAGAAGAAGAATCCGAATAAGAAGAATCTGAAGAAGAATGTGAAGAAGAATCTGAAGGAGAATATGAAGAAGAATCTGAAGAAAGAAGAAGAAGAATCCAAAAAAGAAGAAGAGTCTGAAGAATCTGAAAAAGAAGAATCTGAAGAATCTGAAAAAGAAGAAGAATCTAAAGAAGAAGAAAAATCGGAAGAAGAAGAAGAAGAAGAAGAAGAAGAAGAAGAAGAAGAAGAAGAAGAAGAAGAAGAAGAAGAAGAAGAAGAAGAAGAAGAAGAAGAAGAAGAAGAAGAAGAAGAATCTCAAGAAAAAAAGATGAATCTGAAGATGAAAAATAATTTGAAGAAGAAGAATCTGAAGAATTTGAAGAAGATGAAGAATCTGAAGAAGAATATGAAGAAGAAGAAGAATCTGAAAAAGAAGAAGAACCTGAAGAAGAAGAATGTGAAGAAGAAGAATCTGAAGAAGAATCTGAAGAAGAATCTAAAGAAAATTCTGAAGAAGAAGAATCTGAAGAAGAATCTGAAGAAAAGAAGAAGAATCTGAAGAAGAAGAATCTGGAGAAAAATAAGAAGAGGAATCTGAAGAAGAATCTGAAGAAATAGGAGAAGAATCTGAAGAAGAAGAACAAGAATCTGAAGAAGAAGAAGACAAATCTGAAGAAGAATCTGAATAATCTGAATCTGAAGAAGAATCCGAAGAAAAAAATCCGAAGAAGAAGAATCTGAAGAAGGATATGAAGAAGAAGAATCTGAAGAAGAAGAATCTGAAGAAGAGGAAGAACATAAAGAAGAAGAATCTGAAGAAGAATCTGAAGAAGAAGAATTTGAAGAGGAAGAATCTGAAGAGAAAGAATCTGAAGAAGAAGAATCTGAAGTAGAAGAATCTGAAGCAGAAGAATTTGAAGAAGAATCTGATGAAGAAGAATCTGAAGAAGAAGAATCTGAAGAAGAAGAATCTGAAGAAGAAGAATCTGAAGAAGAAGAATCTGAAGAAGAAGAAGAATCTGAAGAAGAAGAATCTGAAGAAGAAGAATCTGAAGAAGAAGAATCTGAAGAAGAAGAAGAATCTGAAGAAGAAGAAGAATCTGAAGAAGAAGAAGAATCTGAAGAAGAAGAAGAATCTGAAGAAGAAGAATCTGAAGAAGAATAATAATCTGAAGAAGAATCTGAAGAAGAAGAAGAATCTGAAGAAGAAGAAGAATCTGAAGAAGAAGAATCTGAAGAAGAAGAATCTGAAGAAGAATCTGAAGAAGAATCTGAAGAAGAAGAATCTGAAGAAGAAGAATCTGAAGAAGAATCTGAAGAAGAATCTGAAGAAGAATCTGAAGAAGAATCTGAAAAAGAATCATCATCTGAAGAATCATCATCATCTGAAGAATCATCATCTGAAGAAGAAGAATCATCATCTGAAGAAGAATCTGAAGAATCATTTGAAGAATCTGAAGAATCTGAAGAATCTGAAGAAGAATCTGAAGAAGAAGAATCTGAAGAAGAAGAATCTGAAGAAGAAGAATCTGAAGAAGAAGAATCTGAAGAAGAATCTGAAGAAGAAGAATCTGAAGAAGAAGAATGTGAAGAAGAAGAATGTGAAGAAGAAGAATGTGAAGAAGAAGAATGTGAAGAAGAAGAATGTGAAGAAGAAGAATGTGAAGAAGAAGAATGTGAAGAAGAAGAATGTGAAGAAGAAGAATGTGAAGAAGAAGAAGAAGAAGAAGAAGAAGAAGAAGAAGAAGAAGAAGAAGAAGAAGAAGAAGAAGAAGAAGAAGAAGAAGAAGAAGAAGAAGAAGAAGAAGAAGAAGAAGAAGAAGAAGAAGAAGAAGAAGAAGAAGAAGACGAAGACGAAGACGAAGACGAAGAAGAAGAAGAAGAAGAAGAAGAAGAAGAAGAAGAAGAAGAAGAAGAAGAAGAAGAAGAAGAAGAAGAAGAAGAAAGTGACATAACTCTGAGATGACAAACTCGATTTTCAATTTGAATGGTACTCTTTACGGTGTTGATCTGGAAGATCTATATAAAAGCCCTTATCTCAAGAAGATAGTTCTTTTGGATTACGCAGTGATCTCAATCATAAAAATGATAGATGATAAGACTCTAAGAATAATTGACGTTTCAGGCAACAAATATGAACGGATATAGAACCTGACTTTTGTTATTACGGGGTATAGTTTATCGACGCTTCTGTTCTTGTGGACCATCTCGCGCCGCTGTCATGCGTATGAGGCGCGGTGGACTCGATGATGTACTAAAACCAGATTACCTAAGTATGCAATGTCGTCTCTTTTGCCAGCTCCGTTTTAAGCACTAAAGTGGTTTTGGCTTTTAGGTCAAGTGATACAAAATCACATTTGGTATAGCTCAAAGAAAATGTAACTGTTTCTAGTTAGAAGAAAAATATTAGGAGATTTGTGACATCAAATGGGAAAACGTTTAACGGTTTGATTAAATGTAGACTAAGTCAAAGGTGATTATTCCTACTCAACGGATTGGAGTTAGAAGATTTTAGATATGTGTGAATATAGAATTGGGATTAGGTTTTCGATGCTTGTAAAAATATCACACATACAAATACATAAAACACACACACACACACACACACACACACACACACACACACACACACACACACACACACACACACACACACACACACACACACACACACACACACACATATATATATATGTATATATATATATATATATACATATATATATATATATATATACATATACATATATATATATATATATATATATATATATATATATATATATATATATGTTTATACTCGTTCCAACACGTACTCCATCCGGTTCAAGCCTGCCTGCGTTTCATTACTAAACAATAATGTTTTCATATTCTAATGTACAATGTCGAATTTCAACGTACTACTGCTGGCAGGTACTAGATATTGAAAATTATAAAAATTCTGAAATAGTAATAACAGATCTTAATGGAGAGAAGGTGATTCCTACGAGCCAAGGGTAACTCACATCCTGAATAGAATAGCTAGGCAATATCACAGAGGTGACATGCATGGATACCGTAATCCAATTTATACTCCTCCCTAACCCTCCTACTTAAAAACCTCCATCCACCCTCAACTCCCTCCATAGATCCATTTCGTCCCCCTCCTTTCCTTATGGTCCCATGTAATTATGCTTATTCACTTGTACCTCACGCCTAATACCCTCCCTAGATCTTACCTCCACAAACACCACTCTCCACTTTAACTCCATCCGCTTCCATGGTCCTGAAGATAAACACCGTATCTCCTTCTCCATTTTCCATATTCCACTTAAGGCCTCCTTCTTACTCATTCACTTGAAGTGGCACTCCTTTCACTAACGTTCTTAAAGGAACTTAGTTTCTTCTTTCAGAAATCCCTCCAAGGCTCTCAAAAACTCACGATAACCCTACAGTAGATCCAAATATCCACTTCACCCCCTCTCCCTCCCCCCCTTCCTCTTACCTCTTTAGATCTACTACCCTCCTCCCCTCCCCCTTTCCTTCCTTCCTTCCTTTGCCCCGTACTCTTCTCCTTCCTTTCCCCCTCCTTCTGTCCTTCTTTTCCCACTTTTCCCTTTCTCTTCTCAATGTACGGTCCCTCTCTTCTTGCCTTTTCTTATTTCACCTTTAAGTCCTTTGAATCTGATTAATTTGCTGTCGTGTTCCTCCCCTCGCCCAATTTCAATCACCTCATTCCACCCTCTCATTTCCCTCACTCCTTCCTTCTTCCTTTACATTCTATCACTCCCTCTCACTCTCCTCCTCCCCTTCCTCCTCTACTTACCCCTGTTGTGTTCTTCCCTCTTCCCCCTTCCAGCCTCTTTTTTGTTCTGTCACCCATTCCTTCAAATTTCCATCGTATTCCATTTCCCTCCTTTTTAACTTCACCCTACTCTCCTTCCCTTTTCTACCTTTTCTTCGTGTTTCTTACCTCTCCTTTCATTCGTCCCCCTCTAAATGCTTTCTCCTACCCTCCTTCCTTCACTCTCCTTTATGCTCCATTTTTATTCCTCCTTTTTCTGCTCTCTCTTTACTCCCCCACATTTTATTTTTCTTTCGTTCTCTCTCTTCCTCCTCTGTTCCACCCTCACTCTCCCTCCCCCTTACTCCCCTTCCCATACTCAGCCACTACATCATCTCTTTCATTTCTTCTCTTCCCTTTCTTACCCTTCCCCTGTTTCCTTCGTTCCCCCTCTACCTCCTCTCTACCTCCTCTCTACCTCCCTCACTCTCACTCACTCTCATTCACTCTCACTCTCAGCATTCAGAACGAGGAGCTGGCCAATAGACGGAGCTTTTAGTGTCGCGAGGATCCAAGATTGGGTTACTCTCACAGCACAACAGTGCACACGCGTGTACAAACATGTACACATACGCACATACACGCACATGTACGCACACACGTAAACGTCAGCCTAGCGCATACTTATATAAACATGCTCAGATTAGAATCTTTCCCTTTTCTTGTATAAAACACACGTACGCACGCACACACACACGTACACACACACACACACACACACGCACGCACACACACACACACACACACACACACACACACACACACACACACACACACACACACACACACACACACACACACACACACACACACGAACACATATACATCCTGGGTTTGTAATGATGCAGACCCGAGACATGTAGATGTATGCACAGAAAAAGATCGACGAGAAGGGCGAGAGAACACCAAAACTAAGTCAAATAAGAACCAATAAAAAGAACATGTCAAGGAGAATAGCGTCCCGAGGAGGAAGAGACAAGGAGGAGGAGGAGGAGGAGGAGGAGGAGGAGGAGGAGGAGGAGGAGGAGGAGGAGGAGAAGAAGAAAAAGAAGAAGAATCTGAAGAATCTGAAGAAGACGAATCTGAAGAAGAACAATCTGAAGAAGAATATATATATATATATATATATATATATATATGTATATATATATATATATATGTATATATATATATATATATATGTATATATATATATATATATATATATATATATATATATGTATATATATATATATGTATATGTATATATATATGTGTATATATATATATGTATATATATATGTATATATATATATGTATATATATATATATGTATATATCTATGTATATATATGTATATATATATATATATATATATATATATACATTTATTGTACTACTACTACTACTAACAATGATAATGATAACAATGATAATAATAAATGATAATAGTAAATAATAAATGATGAAAATGAAAATGAAAATGAAAATAAAAATAATAAAAACAATAATAATAATAATGATAATGATAACAATAATGAAAATAATAATTATAATAACAATGATAATCATAATGATAATAACAATAACAATAATAACAACAATAACAATAACAACAATGACAACATTAACAATGATAGTAATAACAATAACAATAACAATGATAATAATAACAATGATAATGGTAATGGTAATAATAATGATAATAATAACAATGATAATGGTAATGGTAATAATAATGATAATGATAATAATAATAATAATATTCATAATAATAATAATGATAATAATAATAATAATAATATGAAGATGATGAAGATGAAGATGAAGATGAAGATGAAGATGAAGATGAAGATGAAGATGAAGATGATGATGATGATGATGATGATGATGATGATGATGATGATGATGATGATGATGATGATGATGATGATGATGATGATGATGATGATGATGATGATGATGATGATGATGATGATGTCTGGGTGTGTGTGTGTGTACGTGCCACGGTTTTCAATAACGTGTTTGATTCAAAATTGACAGCTATCACTGTCATGTATAAGACCACAGAAGTTGTACACTCCGATTTATTTATTATGACCTTACAACGCACACACATCTTGACCGAGGGGATAGCAATATCTTACGATATTGTGAAGCATCTACACACTGAGCGAAGGTGGGGGGGAATGAACAAGGATCTGCATCATGACATCCCGCGACGTTAATCATTGCCCAAACACGGCGTGTGTATGTATAAGAGTTTAGCTCACCATATAGGCGTAAACTTATATATATCATATTAAAAAAAATTTAATGGGCCCTTACGCCGTTTCACGGTAAAAAGGATTACACCCGAAGGAGCGCTGTACTCGATCATAGGCTGTGAGGGTTTTTTGTGAACATGCCTGAAACAAATCTGAAATTATGCCACCAACAAAACCGACTTTCTACGGCGTTCCGGTTGATTCGAGGGAAGAGGAATGGCCAGAGCTACTTCAAAATTGGCAGTCCAAAGGTATCGCCATTTCTGGAAATGGGTAACGGAGAAGAAGAAGCTCGACAAGAAGGAGTTAAACAACGAGAAGACTAAAGCTCTAAAAAGTGAACATAAGAAGTTTCCTAGCCTCTATGACGACAGCCAAACAAAGAAGTTTCAAGTAAAAGAGGAGATAAAGTTATTCCAGAGAAAGGCGATAGCCTTTAACGAGCTCCTGAAAGAACAGAAAAATTACGTCTACGACGAAGGTTTGCTTGATTCCTTGGAGCCCTATAGTGGAGAGATTTCCGAAGAAAGGGTAGAAAGTTTCATCAAACACTACTTCGCTGGCTATAAGAACTTCACCAAAAACGGAGGTAGGTCTGATCACACAGACTACCAGAAACACTATCTCTGTACGAGTTTAGGGACACAAAAACGCATTCAAAAGGCGAAAGCCTACGCCATAAAAACAGCTCGAAAACGAGCCCCCGAGCCAAAAAAGGAAGAAGAAAGCGTTCCCATGATTGTCGAAGAAGGAGAAGAAGAGCAAGAACAAACTGCGGGACCTGCCAGAGCGAAGCTCGAGGAGTTTGAGAGTAGTCCCTCTCCTCAAACCATAATAGAAGAGCAACATCCTGTCACGTCTGCAGACATGGAAACGGAGAAAATTGTCTCCGCCGCCGCACCTGCTGGTGACACACTAGCAGAGCAAAGGCAAAGCCTCAAAGAGCTCAAGGCTCAAAACCGTGAAGTTAGACAAAGGCGCCCCAAGCGGACAAAAGCTGAAATAACTAAAGAAGTCAAGATGTCTAGAGATATTAAGAATGAAATCAAGCTCATGAGATTGCGTGCAAAGATTCCCGCTGGCGGTTTTCTCTCCTGTGCCATCATTCCCAAACCGTCCGAGGACGAAGAAGTTCGTGCTGGAGTCCTAGAAAGAATAGCCAGTGTGCGCGAAGCACGTGAAGAACGCAGTAAGAAACCCGTGTTCCTAGAGATGAAAGAGCGAATGCTCAGCACGTTTTGCGGTTACATCTCTGAAACCAGCGAAGCCAAGGTGCCTCAGCACTCGGTAGGCGAGATGGGCGCCTATAGATGCAAGCACTGCCAAGCGTTACTCTTCAAGAGCGAACGAAAGACGTTATGTTGTAACGGAGGAAAAACACCCAAGGCAATATACGAGTTGTCACCCCTGGGCGATAACATCAAAGGCTTCTACGACGGTTCCTCCAAACTGTCGATCCACTTTCTTGATAACATCGTAGGGTTTAACAGTATCTTCTCTTTTACGTCCTTTGCGTCCTCGGGGACCTTGGAGGACAAAAGAGAGTCTGCAATCTTCTACAAAATCCAGGGTAAAATTTACCACCGTCTGGGTGGCATGAAGCCTAACTTGATGATTACGGAAGACGACAGCAGTCGTTTGGGTCTCAAAGATCCAACGTCAAGGAAATCGTTTTGGAAATCTGCAGTAAATTTCCTGGATTTGTACTTCTACCACGACAAGGAACAGCAATTAAAACTACGCTGCAACAGGTTTACCTACAGAAATAAAGACGGCGAGAGTCCCGAGACGTCTAAGCGTAGGAAACGCGAGGACGAACAATACCGAAGGAATGAGGGAATTATAGAGCTGTTATACACGTATTTGGTTAACAACAACGCTGCGCTGAGGGAAATCCTCAAAGAGGCGGAGACGTCAGCGAAGCTGGTCCAGGCTTACGTTACTCAGCACAGCTCTTTGCCAGACGTTACCATCACTCTTAAGACAGCAGAAAACGTCTCCACCAGGGAACACAAGGGCGTCTACCATCTACCGACGGCTTCCTGCCAAGTAGGGGCGATAGTCAACCTGGGTCCAGATACCGATACTTTGAAGGTCAGAATAGCGTCGCCTCTGCCCGATTCGAAATATGCCATCAAGATGATTAGCTCTACCAACTACTTCTACGATCTCTTCCAGTATCCCATGTTGATCCCCAACGGAGACAAAGGTTACAGCTTGAATATGGAAAAGAATGGCTCCGCCAAAAGACTGACTGCGCTCATGTACTACTCGGCCCTTTACATGGAGAGAGAAGGGATCTTCAACCACATCACAAAATGCCGTCGGTTGTTCCAGCAGTTTGTGGTCGATAACTACGTAAAAATCGAGTCTAGCCGGTTGTGTTATTTTGAGCACCAACACTCCGGCATGCGCAAGGAGAGGGCCGACGTGCTGAGCTCTGCCGACAAAAGTGGTGTAGGGCAACGCATAGTGCTCTCACCGTCGTTTGTTGGAGGGCCCAGATACATGAAAGAGCGCCAACAGGATGCCCTGGCCTACGTTACGGCCTACGGGTCGCCCGACTACTTCATAACCTTCACTATGAACCCTAGATGGCCGGAGGTGTTAGAGGTGGTGAAGAAATTTGGCGGACCAGGGACCCAAGGGGCCGACAGGCCGGATCTTATGAGCAGGATCTTCAAGCTGAAGCTGGATAGCCTAATGGACGACCTGATACACAAAAAGGCCTTCGGGGCCGTCAAAGCTTATCTCTATAGTGTAGAATGGCAGAAACGCGGCTTGCCGCACGCCCACATACTATTGTGGATGGCTGTTCGCGTCACCGCGGATACTGTAGAGCAAGTCATAAGAGCCGAGATACCCGACAAGGAAAAGGAGCCGAGGCTCTACGACACCGTCACTCGGTGCATGATACACGGACCCTGCAAGGGTTATGACGAGTCACAACTGTGTTGCCAAGTAAAGAGCAAGAAACCCGGGCAGTGTGGCAAAGGATTCCCCAAGACGTGCAGAAATGAGCTGCTCTTTGGAAACAGCGGTTATCCCGAGTACGTCAGACGTTCCATAGGAGAAGGAGGTAACTCCTTCAAATTGAAGCTGAAGGACGGCCCCGTTACCGTAGACAATACTTGGGTTGTCCCTTACAACCCTTATCTTTGTATAAAATACGATGCACACATCAACGTCGAATGTTCCAATTCTATAAAGGCTATAGCCTACGTCACAAAGTACGTGAACAAGGGGTCGGACAAGGTGTTGTTCACAAAGACGACGGGAGAAGACAACCGAGTCGTCAACGAGGTTAAAAATTATCAAGAGGCCAGATATGTCAACTCTAACGAGGCTGCGTGGAAGATCTTCAAGTTCGACATCCACAAGTGCTACCCTCCGGTGTTTATGCTGGATCTACACCTAGAGGGCGAGAAAGCCATCTTCTACAACGAGCGTATGACGGCGGCTCAAATTGCCAGAAAGGCCAAGGCCGATACCCAGCTAACTGCTTTTTTCAAGCTTTGCCAGAAGGACGAGTTTGCGAGAACGTTATACTATCACCAATTACCGCTACACTACGTATATAATCTTCAGGAGACTATATGGGAAGAACGTAACGGAAATACATACAGTCTCGGACGCATACGTGCTGTATGATCAATTTCCGTAGAGCTCTTTTACCTCAGGTTGCTGATAACCCATAAAAAGGGTCCCAAGTCGTACGAAGACCTCAGAACAGTAGACGGCGTCATGTACGAAACTAATCGCGAAGCTGTGAATGCCCTAGGGTTGTTAACCGACGAAGCCACCTGGAAAGACACCATAATGGAGATCATTAACCACACAAACGACAGGAGACAACTCAGAGAAACCTATGCCAGTATGTTGGTCTTTTCTGACCTCGAGGACCAGTCCGAGATATGGGAAGAGATAAAGGACTATTTTTACAGCGATTACTTGAACATGGCAAACCTAACAGATTACAACGACGAAATCTACCTGGATGCCCTGGATGACATCCAGCAACACGTGCTTAATTGTGGAGGGGGTTCAATCACCCAATACGGTCTCCCTGCTTCTAGAGGGGGCGTACGCCCCTCCAATCTCATCAGGAGAGAGAAGGCATATAACAAACAAAAGTTGAAGGAGTCTGTGGAGGAAAAAGTTAAGCTTCTCAACGACAAGCAGCGGCAAGTCTATGACACTGTCATGTATCGAGTCGAGAATAGTCACCGTTACAGGAACAATGGTGTGTTTGTCAACGCCGCTGGCGGAACTGGCAAGTCTTTCGTTTTGAATCTATTGATCGATACGGTCCGTTCACAGGGGAAGGTTGCCTTGGCGGTAGCCTCATCCGGGATTGCGGCTACAGTCCTCTCTGGGGGCCGCACGGCCCATAACATGTTCAAAATACCCTTGATGGAGTATGACGAGACTAGGGCGTGTAGCATCAACAAGAACACGGAATTGGCGAGGCTTCTGCAGCAGACTCAGCTGATCGTCTGGGACGAAGTCGTGATGGCCAACAAGAATATGCTGACTGCCGTAGATATCACTCTCCGAGATATCATGGATAACGACGATTTCATGGGAGGAAAAGTGTTTGTCTGCGCAGGAGACTTTCGCCAGATCTTACCGGTCATAAGATATGGAGGGAAGACGGAGGAGCTAGCCTACTGCATCAAGTCGAGCTACATGTGGGACGGGCTCACCAAGCTAGAACTAACAGAAAACGTTCGTCTCAAGAAGGACGATGTCAAGAATAACAAGTTTGCGAAGCAACTTTTGTCGCTGGGGACTCGCGATGCCGGCGAGCTCTTCTTTGAGAAAGGTTTCGGGGTACGAGCAAATTCGCGGGAGGAGTTGGTTTTCAAGGTTTACGACGATTTGAAGGCAAACCACTTGAACCTCTCCTACTTCGAGAAGAGATCGATAGTCTCGCCCACTAACGACGATGTCGGCTGCGTCAATCAACTCATCTACGATCTCAACGAGGAGAAGGAGGTCGTCTATTACAGCGTTGACACGCCGTCGGATCCAGAACCCGACGTACAAGCCTCTGTTTTCAACTCCATGTGCAGCCCGTCGGTGCCGCTGCACGACTTGAGGTTGAAGATTGGCTGTATTGTCATGGTAATGAGGAACATTTGTCCTCCTAGGATATGCAACGGAACCCGTTTAATGATTACTAATCTCAAGAAACACGTTGTTGTGGGCAACATATTAGGAGGAACATATCGGGGCGAGCAAGTCTTGATCCCGCGGGTCGTGTTAGAGGCCCAAGATACCCCTGTCCCATTCAAGCGTAAGCAATTTCCTATCAAGTTAAGCTACGTCATGACTATCAACAAGAGTCAGGGACAAACTTTTGATCGTTGTGGACTGTTGCTGGACTCGGTACAGTGCTTCGCACACGGACAGTTGTATGTAGCCTGTTCTAGGGTAACAAATTGGGATGCTTTGGTGTATTATACGGGCTGGCGCAAGGTAGGAAATGACGTTAGACGCCGTCCTGCTGTAAATGTGGTATATAAAGAATTGTTTGAAGCCCATGTGGGAGAAGAGGATGAGGAAGGTCCCACAGAAGAGGCTTTAGTTGCTGCTTCACTCATTCCTGAGGAGGCCGACGAGTCTGAAAGGACTAACAACATCCCAGAAGATATCCACAAGATCTCAGAAGACGAT
>NC_134789.1:63044087-63051587 GCF_046742065.1 Oratosquilla oratoria
TCACATGCATATCAGTAGCTTGCTCAATAAATATCTATTACAAATTTAAGAATTGTTTGACTAGGAAAATTACCTACCTTTCACCTGAAAATGTAAACTTGTACAGCACAACCATCATCTATGACTGCTGGAACTATACTGAAGGGTAGTGAGACTGTTAGTAGACTAAGAATTACATTACTGCAAGCTCGTTGGAACCTGTTGGGACACAGGTGTATCTTGAAAAATAGAGCTAACAAACAATTTTAAACATGATATTCATTATCAGCGACCTAAATTAGTTGAAAAATGCTACTTTGCTTTTGGAAGCATTTTTTCTGTTGACTAGTTTAATTGGTTCATGTACTATTTGTATTTCATTTTGTTTCCTTTCTTACAATCCCCTTTATATCTCTACATCTATTGCTCTCTCTTTCTGTCGCCTTCTCTCTCTGTCCCTTTGTTTTTTTCATCCTCTCTCTCTCTCTCTCTCTCTCTCTCTCTCTCTCTCTCTCTCTCTCTCTCTCTCTCTCTCTCTCTCTCTCTCTCTCTCTCTCTCTCTCTCTCTCTCTCTCTCTCTCTCTCTCTCTCTCTCTCTCTCTCTCTCTCTCTCTCTCTCTCTCTCTGTCTCTCTCTCTCTCTCTCTCTCCCCGAGGAAGATTTCCAACTATTCTTTGTCGTAGTTTTGATTAAAATATTCTTATCCTAGCTCCTGATATTTAGCAATCTGTTCGTGCCACCGGTTTAAGAGGCAGAATTAATATTTCAATCTACGTTAAATGGAATTTTGAATAAGGAGACTGGGGTCAGGCTCGGGACGGGGAGGAGACGTGAAAAGGTGAAGGTGGGGGAGAGAAAGGGGAAAGGGGAAGGACGAAGGGGGAACGGAAAAAGGAGAAGGGAGAAGGGAGAACGGAAAAGGGGAAAGGAGTGGATAAAACTGTATAGGGGAGGCTGAAGGGAAAAGGATTAAGAGAAAAGAAAAGGGGAGAGTAGGGAGTGTCTTAAGCGAAGTAGTAAACGTTCTGGTATATTCACACTCTTTTTATGATTGAGCATATTACAGAATAAAACGACACTTTCTTTGAAGTTGGACATTGGAAGAACGTGAAAATTTGTTTTTCTTCGAAGATGATCTCCTCACAGACTAAAAGGTTTTTACCCCAAACTATCCAACAAATCTAGTTATCATAATGGACGAAACTGGTATCATGTTAAAAAAAAAAAAAAAACCGCTATTCAGATAGGAAATGCCAAGGCTTTAGCTGATTTGTAGTCAATATGATACTTGCACATGTACTGACCTTTACCTGCTCCTAATAATCCCAGTACATAAGGCACATTTGATGGCTTTGGATGCAACTGAGTACCTCCAGGTGTATGCTCCTCACCTTATATTAGATGTTCCTAAATTGTGATCTCATGTACCTCTAACACAATGACCGCGACCCCACTGGATTTATAACCCTTTTTGTAACGTTTTATTGTATATTACTGATTGCAGACTTTGTACATAAAAACATAAGTACATAAGAATGAAGGTGACTGCAAGAAAAAAATAAGGTCTACACTAGGCAGCTCCGTATCCATCACCACCTTTCATCCCCATCCATAATTTTTTTTAATCGTTTCTTAATACAAATGATAGTTTCAGCGCTTACTACATGGTTACTAAGTCTGTTCCATTCGTCGACCACCCTATAAGTAAACCAATGCTTGCCTATTTCCTTCTTAAATATATATATTTTTTCAGTTTAAATCCATTACTGCGAGTCCTGCCCTGTTGTTTTAATATGATGTGTATACGCCACCATATACATGATGAGTAATATCACTCGCTCACACCGCTCACTCACTCCCTTACTCACTCACTCACTGTCCGCCCAACGTCCGGCCCTTCTTGCTTACTAAGGGTTGTCGAAACAACAATTCGTAGCACTTCGTGCTTATGCATCTACCACTGCCAAATTTCTGAGTCCATGTATCATTTTGGTCATTCTTCTCTGTACTGATTCTAGTGAATTGATGTCCATTCTGTAGGACGGAGACCAAAACTGTACCGCATAGTCAAGGATGGGTCTAACTATCGCTAGCTAGTTTGATAATTACCTCTGTTAGCTTTATTTCTGGTGCTAATGCAATGTTTCCTGGTTTTGAGGTCCGGACTCATTAGAACTCCCAAGTCTCTCTCACACTCAGTTTTCTCTAAAAGCGTGTTATCTAAGCTGTATCTATTTTCGGGGTTGTGTAGCCCTACGTTTCACACACTACACTTAGAGATATTGAAGTTCATTTGCCATTTCACCAACCATGTTAACAATTTGTTAAGATTATCCTGCAGAATCTGGGCGTCGTCTCCTGACCTAATTAGGCGTCCTATTTTAGTGTCGTCCGCAAACTTACTAACATCACTATTTATCCCATCGTCTAAGTCGTTTATGTACTTAATGAACAACAAGGGACCCAAAACCGAGCCCTGGGGGACCCCACTAGTAACATTGCCCCACCTAGATTTTACTCCATTTATGGTGACCCGCTGTTTTCTGTTACTAATCCAAGCTTTAATCCATTCTAACACTTTTCCTCCTATGCCATGTGCTTTGATTTTATTTAGTAGTCTCTGGTGTGGCACCTTGTCGAACGCTTTGCTAAAGTCAAGGTAAATAACATCGTAATTATCATTGTTATCTGACGCCTTATATACTTTAGTGTAAAAGGATAGAATATTAGTCACACATGACTTGCCCTTGGAGAAACCATGCTATGTATCACGTATCAGATTATGTCTTTCGATGTGTTCTCTGAGTCTATTTACTATTACTGATTCAAGCATTTTTCCTATTACCGATGTCAAACTGATTGGCCTGTAGTTGCATATAGATGATCTATCTCCTTTCTTAAAAACAGGAACAACGTTTGCCTGCCTCCAAGGAAGAGGCACTAAACCAGTGTCTACCGATTTATTGAATATTTCAGTTAACTGCTTCGCAGATTTCAAATTTACACTCCTTAAGCATTCTCGGAAAAATTTCGTCTGGACCCGGGGATTTTGTAGCTTTAAGTCTTTCAATCTGCTTGACTAAATTTTCTTTACTAATGTTGATATTGGATAGACAACTTTCTTCATCCTCTCTGAAAATTGGATCACAGTCAGGTACTTTATTTAACCTCTCATTAGTAAACACCGAGAGAAAATAATTGTTAAACTCCTTACTCATTTTTTCCTCCGATTTTATCATGACGTTTTCATCGTTTTTTATTGGTCCTATTCCTTCTTTATTTTGTGTTCTATAGAGATGAAAGAAACCCCTTTGGGTTGGATCTTGCTTGATAGCAACCTCAATTTCATAATTACGTTTCGCTGTGCGTGTATTCTTTTTAACCAGCTTTGCCATTTCGTTTCTCCGTTTTTTTTTTATTTTTACGTAAAGTCCTCTTTTCATTCTGATTTCGTGTTTCAACCTGTCCGTCATCCATTTGGGAGTATTACTATTTTTCGTATTGACTTCAGGTGGGATAAATGTATTTTGTGCATTGATAATTAGATCAGTTAGATTGCTATATATTTCATCCAAATAGCTGACCTGTCTGTCGAGCCCCGCCCCCAGGTGACCTGACCCAAGGTATCCATATTACCCTCCGTGACCCGTGAAGGATAGATATATCGATATCCAAATAAAAGAGGTGATCCACGTTTGGAAAAGAGATGATTAATATAAATAAATTCTATTTTAGTGATATAGAATAATAAAAAATTGATTCGCCCATTTGGAGTCGTGGTTCCCAATTTGGAAAGAATAAGCAATTAGAAAATTAAATACTAAAATAATAAGGAAATAAAACTATATTAGATTCGTCACTTTACCTCTCCCTCCCCCATTGACACTCACTATTAAGACCCAGGTGATTTCACTCAGTTAATGTCCAAACCCTAATTTGGACAGGGGTCAAGACCAAGTTTGACCTTGTTCGGATCGGGGGATGCTCGTTCAGACCAGATTCAGACCACGAATATCTCGCTCAGACCAATTTCTTTTTCTGAACTAAATAAAATCGGCCAAATTTCACTGAAGATACTAACATGAGGAAACATTGATATCATTATCACAGACACCAATGTAGACAAGTAACCTACCTTATCACCAAACGCCAGTCAAGGTTCTGATGCTATGCGACTCATGTAGAGAAAGTTAACCCTGCTCACAAGATCAATATGCTTGGATGAGAATAAGGGGTGGATAATATTTGCTATATAGTATCTATCATGTACCTTTTGTGATGATGGGGATGAATTGTGTGCCTACCTGGAAACGGAAAAAGGATTACCATGGAAAAGAAGAAATATTTACTATTTTCTTCTTGAGGATGATATACTGTAGACCCGAGATTTGAAGATGGTAAAGAAGATAAATATAAAGATGGTAATAAAAAAAGAAGAATAAAAATTGACTAGTAATGTTATTTGCTTGGGGGATTATTATGAAATTATAAAAGGAACATGCCTGACTCTGGTCCGTAGGGGGTATTACTTGGGTCCCTACAATGCTGGTAGTATATTGTTGTTTTGAGTTGTAATTCACCAGCGCTTCTATCATTATGGGTATTCTCGAAGAATAGGTGTGATTGTGACTTCGTGATATCTAGAAATTATCAATATACTTTTTTTTTTATTTATTTATTTATTTTTTTTTCCGATGGAATGATGGATTGACTGCCATGAGGTTGACATCGAAAAAACAAATCGAAAAAAATACACAGTTTGAAGGAAAGCTGATTTCATACTCGTATGGAATGATCGTTGATTTTTTTTTTTTTTTTTTTTATCTCTGGAAATATCAAAGCATTAATTCCTATCTCGTAATTGGATCAGTCACATGTTTAATTGGTGATTTTTTGTTGATCTTTTTTTTTTCATTTTCGAAATGTTGATAGCCAATGTACTCAGCCATTACAATGTCATGCAAACAGTCGTGCACTCATTCATGCACTGCTATGCCCATGGTATAATCATGGGGTTAATTTCAACCTTTTAAAGGTTATGAGCACTCGGTCGTTTCATGGGTAATTATGAGATCATCAGCATAATTTTGGACACTTACGAAGCAATCCAGTAAGCCTGATCTAAAAAAAGAATTAATGAATAAATAGATTGAAAAATATATAAAAATATAAATAGATAAATAAATAGATAAATAAGTAAATAAATGAATAATGAAAAAATAAATAAATAAATAAATAAATAAATAAATAAATAAATAAATAGATAAATAAATAAATAAATAGATAAATAAATAAATAAATAAATAAATAAATAAATAAATAAATAGATAAATAAATAATAGATAAATAAATAAATAAATAAGTAAATTAATAAATGAATGAATAAATACATAAATAAATGAATAAATAAATAAGTAAATAGCTAAATAAATAAGTAAATAAGTAAATAGATAAATTATTTGATAAATAAATAATAAATAAATAAATAAATAAATAAATGAATGAATAAGTAAATGAATAAATAAGTAGATAAATAAATAAATAAATAAACTAAATAAACAAATAAATAGAATAATAATAGATTAACAAATAAATGAATTAATGAATAAACAAAAATATAGATAAACCAATTAACAAATAAATAAAACTTATGCGTCTCGGATATGCATTAGTAACTACTAACTGATGGAAAGTATGACAAAGATTTATTATGCGCAATGACGATTCCAACACTAAAAAAGGACCCGTGAACAAAAGGTTGTGAGTACTAGCCAGTCTTTCTCTTACTACGATTCCTCTTAGACGAATGGGTAGTCTTCTAGACTTGAATACTGGAATCCTCGGTTCGATTCCCAGGAATAGCTCTGTAACAATCATTCAATCCACTCTTTCAGGGCTTCTGAGGTATCAGTGTCGCATTTCATCTGTAACATCGAGATGATGGGGATTTGGTATCAGACTCCATTCACAACCACCACAACCGCTCGACACTTCACATGTACCGTTGTGAGGCCCAGAGACATCATCCACCATGGGTTAGACTGGAGGTCCTGCACTGGAACATAAAGGCTGAAAACCTTTAAGAGACTCAACCCAAATAAAAATGAGTATGAAATATTGTGATAAAGGAGAAAAATATTGTTGGATTTAAATTAACCCAAGGAATAGACAAGGCTAATCTGAGGTAAATGGTTTCAGGATGATATAGGAAAAGCCACAAGATTCCTTAAACAAAGTACTTATCAGTGCTCGAAAATTAACTCAAAAAATGAATTCAAATTTAAAAAACCTATTTATATATATTTATATACATTTATAGATATATACAAGGTATATGTACATATATATATATATATATATATATATATATATATATATATGCAGATGAATATATGTGTGCATATGTCTACCCGCATTACGTTTGTACATATAAATGTATATAGAGGGTGTCACCTAACAAATGTACCTTTGTTAGTGCAGTATTGTTAGAGCACTTGTTAGTATCATTTGACATCATGCACTCTATATATATACATATATATATATATATATATATATATATATATATATATATATATATTATCGCTGTTTTCTACTTGCAACTATGAATCACCTCACTCTATCCTTTTTTTTAGGTATATATTTAAGGATACTGGCTGGAACATTCCTATTTACAAAAGAGGTCGAGGTGACGGCGGTTTGAACCTTGCCACGAGCGAGTTGGACCATGGGCATGGTTCATTAGACTCTACGCTACAAAGTCATGTGTAAGGGGTTCTACCCCAGCCCTCTGATAGAGAGAGTTCGCGACGTTAAATGAAATCATATCTACGGAATGTTATACCATTTATTGTTGATTTTCGACCGTTTCTTTCTCTAGGTTACATTAATATGTCGGCTATAGAACGGCTGATGGCATAATCGGAAGCATGCTGTTCTCACATTCACTTAGTTGTAGGTTTGAATCCTGCACTCATTTCACATAGGGCAAAAGTAACGGCTTCAGCTATTCTTATACCGTTCCTAAGAACTTTTTTACCTTCGTGTTTACCTTATCTTCCTGACCTTTATATGGTTCTTATGACCTATAGGATGTCTTAGTGACCTTTATATGATCTATGTCACAATTTGCTTGGCTTTATGACATTTCAGCGTTTCTTTGACCTTCTCTTTATCCTTGTGACAGATTTGTCAATATGTGACCTATATTTCATATTTAAAGCATCATCTTTCTGTTATTTGTTGATTCCTACCTTATTTTTGTGTGACCTTTATATTGTGCATGCGACTCTGTGACCTTTTTGACCCAACTCTTGTCATATTGACCTTTTTCTTCCCTCTCTGACCTATTCTGACTCATTATCTTCGTGTGGACTTTTTGAACTTTTGTGTATCTTTAAGTTCCTTTCCACTTGTGATGACACAGTGTTTCATAATATATGAGTTGTTTCAGAAATTTTTTTTGAACCTACTTTCTGTATATGTTCATTCCGATGAAGGGAATATTATGGAGTCACTCGG
>NC_134789.1:63056587-63064087 GCF_046742065.1 Oratosquilla oratoria
TAAATGGCAAGAAATTCCTCAAGATGATATTCGTGAACTAAACACTAGCATGCCTAGAAGGGTCCTTGCATTGAAAAAACAAAGAGGATGTCAACCAAGTATTATTCATTCACATTGTGACCATTTATAAGCACTTTAATTGTATAAATTGCTTATTTAATAAATTAAACAATTTTTCTTGGTGTCTAATAAATTCTGTCATATCTGTGTATATGCATGTATGTATATATATATATATACATACAAAAAGAGAAAGGGAGGGAGAGAGAGAGAAAGAGAGAGAGAATACGTAAGATATAGTTCCAAAATTTCTTCTGAACCACTTCTAAGATTTGATCTCATCGGTGCGCTATTTTACTCTAGGATAGAAACTCTGTTTACTGACGACATAAACAAAATAGTCTGCATTAATAACATTCCTCTTAAACCTCTGCTTTACCACTTCCATGACTCTACCCCTTCCTTTTTGGTTGCGACATTGTCCCTAAAGACAAAACCGCTAATTGCAGACAATGCTATTCACCTAAAGCAGGATATCACGTTGAGGCTCAGCAACCCATACATGTGCATCCCACAAAATAAAAAATCTATCATATTGTGCACGTGATCTCATATACCGGTTATCATACAGAAAATATATCATAACCAAAGCCTACCGTAGTCAATCAAGTCAACAACAGTCGCCACACCCAAAGCGAGCCAAAGGGCTCTACAAGCAGAAATATTTGTTCCCGGTTTGTCGTTAAATTTGGTGTTGACACTGATTACATATGTCGGATGGTTGAAATGTTTGGAAAAAGAATTGCTTCAATACTAGAAATCCAAACAAAACCATTAAGGATTTAACCCGTTTAGGAAATTGGGCTTATCCGTTATCCAAGTTAATCAACCTCAAACCAGCGCTTCTATCCTTGAGGTCACTATCGTGCCGAAGAGAGGTGGTGTGATAGAGGTACTATGAGTGAATGGTACGATGGAAGAATAGAAAAAAATAGAAGTAATCAATATTTTTCTTTCTGTGGAGATGAATCTCTAATATTAAACGAATACTGCGTGATTTATTCCGTCAGTGTGACTAGAATATGAAATATATGTGGTTGTTATTGAGATGTTACGAATACTGGCATTTTCCTCAAGCACATATTCTACACACACACACACACACACACACACACACACACACACACACACACACACACACACACACACACACACACACACACACACACACACACACACACACACACACACACACACACACACACACACACACACACACACACACACACACACACACACAAACACACACACACACACACACACACACACACACACACACACACACACACACACACACACACACACACACACACACACACACATATACACACACATATACATATATATATGTATATATATATACATAGACGTATATATATATATATATATATATGTATATATATACATATACATATATATATATATATATATATATATATATATATATATATATGTATATATGTGTGTGTGTGTGTGTGTGTGTGTGTATATATATATATTTATATATACATGTATATATATATATATATATGTATATATACTGAACGTTTTCGTCTATTTAAGACATTTTCAAAGTACCTAGTTACACAACAAAGTACAGCATAAATAAAATAGTGTAGATAACAGGACAGGTCACTCAACATAAATACATAGGGATTGTCTTACAAAGGAACGAAAACTGAAATAATGAAAAAAAAAATAGATAATAATGACAAGAAAAAAAATAGATAAAATGGGTGACAATTGACACATGTGACAAAAGATCACACAAGATGGCTAAGGCGGAGCTTTGTGACATTGTCTTTCAATTTGGTTGATGACGAAAACCTTCAGTATTCCGATCTTTGATTTCCTCGTGGTTTCAGCAAAATATCTTTATTCGCGTGTTTTATGGGATTACTGTTGCATCGTGGATACCACTCGCCCCTTACACGACTTTGCTGTTTACTCTCCTGGATTTTTTCCTTTCGTCACTAGTTTTTGCTCTTCTCTTATCAAGTCACACAAGATGAAAATTCGGCATAAGTTTCTCAAGGAGTGTCTACAGGAGCAAGTTTTACCTAAGTCCATTATAACTACTGTTTGCCTAAGGTTTGTGATAGACCCTTTTAAAGAATTCCATCAAATCATCTTACAAAAACACATTGGTATTACAATCTTTTCAAGATCAGAAGTTCGGCAAGACATATTTTCCATCAAGTCATTCCTTAGCCATGGAAACAAACTACTTGATCATTGTTATGGTAAGTTGAGAAGGGTGTGTAGTGACCTCAGTCGTAAGTTGAAAAACAAGCTTGCCCTACTTATCAAAGATAGTGATTGGTGTAAAAATTCCAATCCGGATTTTGTGGTTAATTTGTCGGATGAACCTTTAAGTAGTGATTTGAAGTGTGCATTAGGCTATGGCCTCAGGTTTGCTGCCAATAACCAACATAGTGATTTTATGATATCACCAAAGGTTTTTGCAATTTGGAAAAAATTGGTGATGTTCCTTTGCAAGATATTAATATTTGCAAAGGATTTATTTATGGTTCATTAACAACTCCAGCCATCTCTAACTGTCCTAGACGTTTTTTGTTGGCTTACAAAATTTAAAAAGGGATAAAGACTTATACGTATCTAGAGCTGACAAGAGTAACTGTTTTGTTATTATGAAGAAAGTTGATTATGTAGACAAAGTGAATCTTTTGTTAAAAGATGAAGTTACATATCCAAAACTAGTCAAGAATCCTTTGAAATCGATTAACGAAGATTTTAATAAAAAAAATCAAAAGTTATTTGAAAGGGTATGATCAACTTATTATGCAATTAACCGTTTTTTCTCCTTCTATGCCTTATATGTATGGCTTAGGTAAAACCCATAAGCCTGATAATCCAATGAGATCCATTACACTGGGGAACACTCATTTTATTGCATTTAAAAAAAGACTTTTCTATAGTCAACTTGAGTGTGCTGATTTCAAATCTGAAGTCGGGTTTTGTCTGCAAGCTACAGATTTTATGCAATTTGACATTTTTATTTATTTTTTAAATTTTCGTTATTATAGGAAATTGCAATATCAGCCACAATTCTTTTGTTCACTTGAATCTTAAAATAGTATGAAAGCCATTTCTGTACATTTATTAAGGCAAAAGAAACAGAACATTAACAGAACATCTATCCCAAAGTTAGATTAGCATCCTTCAGAACATCACCACAGCTGATGGAAGCTTATCAATTTCTTTGAGTATTTTTTTCAGGCAGGAATTTGCGTTTGTAACTTTTGCGTTTGTACATTTCATCTGGGCAATTTCGTTTAATGCTCCAGCAGTAGTCAGCCATCATACTTTTGTCCCAGCGCCCTTGGTAGCGTTCTTCCATGATCTTTAGGTCTTGGTGGAATCGTTCTCCGTGTTCGTCACTCACAGCCCCCAGGTTGTCAGGGAACTGATCAAGGTGGCTGTTCAAAAAATGAAGCTTGATGCTCATGTTGCACCCGAGATCACGAAAAGCGAGGAGCATTCTGTTCACAAGTTCACTGTAGTTCTCCGCCTTATTGTTTCCAAGGAAGTTCTGAACGACTGCCACAAAGGATAACCATGCTGCCCTTTCTAAAGCGGTCATCTTAGCAACAAACTGATCATCACGAATTAGGGTTCGAATCTGTGGGCTATCAAACACGCCTGCTTTGATCTTCTCAAATGATAACCCTGGTAAAGCTGTGATGATGTGTTGGAAACATTCACCTTCGGTTTCCAGTGCCTTGACAAATTGTTTCATCAAACCTAATTTGATGTGAAGAGGAGGAAAGATGATCTTATCTCTGTTTACAATTGGGTCTTGTATGATATTTGGCATGCCTGCTTCAAGGGTGTCACGAATAGGCCAGTCCTTCTGGACCCAATGTCTGTCTCGTGCTCGGCTGTCCCACATACAGAGGAAACATGGAAACTTGGTGAAACCTTTCTGTTGTCCAAGAAGAAAGTTGACCATCTTTAAGTCTACACAAATTATCCAATTGTGCTCATGATACTTTGATAAGTCCATGACCATTCTCATATCATCATAGTCTTCCCGCAAATGCACTGAGTGACCGACAGGTACTGCTCCATAAACATTGCCATTATGTAAAAGAACACACTTTAGACTGCGTTTTGAACTGTCTAAAAAGAGTCTCCATTCAGCAGGACTATAGTAAGGTACACCCAGTTCTTTGAGAAGCCCTGGGATGTCATGGCAGTAAACAAACTGTCTGTCTTTTGAAAAGAAGGTCACAAAAAGCTGGTCACGCTTTCTGAAATATGATACTTTAACAGAGTGATCAACAAGATTTCTGCCTTGTAATCTTGATGCCAAAAGCTCTGCTGCTTTCTTTGAAAGACCTAAATCCCGCACTAAATCATTCAGTTCAGCCTGGGGAAGAGGCTTAGGGACGGGGAAAGGTTCAGTGTCTGAAGAACAGTCCTCCGATTGTGAACACTTTTCTGACAATTCACTGTCACAACTGTCTTGCTGGCTTGTATCATGTCCAATGTCTTTATCGTCCAATGAAGGCAAGCCTTTGAAAACTGGAACAGGTACTTCTTCAGAGTGCGGAACAGGCCGAATAGCTGAGGGAATGTTCGGATACGTAATCTTATGTCGGTTTTTCTTCCCAACACCCGTTGTGTTTACCATGCAGAAATAACAGTCAGTTACATGGTTGGTGGGTTCGCGCCAAATCATTGGAACTCCAAAAGGCAGACCTTTGCGTTTTCCTTTGGTCCAGTCTCGAAGCATTTCCTCACAATTGTGGCACACAACATGAGGAGCCCATTGCTTGTCTTGATCACCAAGATGAACTTCAAAATATGCCTTGTAGGCACGCTTGACGAACGAGGATATGTTACGTCTCTGACGATTGAGTGTGTAGCATCCACATATGTAGCAGAAGGCATCAGGCTTGTTTCTGCAATGATGTCTCATTCTGGAAGCCATGTTTGAACTGAAACAAAAGAAGAATGGTCAAAATATTAGAAGCTATCTATATATATGGACGTTAAAATGCTTATACATGGTTTACGCAAGTTCAAATATGTACAATTTCATTAACCTCAAATTGCATACAAACTAGAGCTTGTAGAGAAAAACTAATTTCAGATTTGAAATCAGCGCCTAAAACTCTTTCAAAATCCGTTAAAATATCCAATGCAACTCAAAGTTACTGAAAAAGTGTTCCCCTGTGTTATCAGTTCTACTGGCTGTATTGCATATAAATTATCTAAATGGCTTGTTTCTGTCTTGAGCCCACTCGTTAATACTATTTCCACTTCCCACATTAGGAACAATGTGGATTTAATTGGTGAATTGAATTATCTTGATCTGTCTGTTGATTTTAAGTTAGTTAGCTTTGATGTTAATTTGTCATTTACCTGTGTTCCTGTTTCTGACCTTCTTTCCTTCCTAGAAGAAGAACTTAAACTTCATTCTTTGCCTCTTCCAGTTGATGTCATTATTAACCTCATTAAACTCTGTGTGGTGGATTCCAAATTCGTTTTTGATGGAAAATTCTATGTAAAAAGATTTGGCATGGCTTAGGGGAGTCCCTTGTCTTCACTGTTGAGTAATTTGTATATGGAATGTTTTGAAAAGGAATTGTTGTCTTGTATTCTTCCACGTAATGTTATTTGGTAAAGGTATGTCGATGACATACTATGCATTTGGCCACTTGCTTATAACTTGGATAACTTTTTAGTTAATCTAAACAATTTAGTACCTTCTATGAAATATAAAATTGAGACAGAATAAGACAACAAATTACCCTTTCAAGATGTTACCATTAACAGGAAAGAATGATATTTCAAGTTATATGCTTTTTGCAACCCACTAACGTTTTGTCATATGTTCACTATTATTCTGCTCACCACCTTATTATATAGATCTCAGTTTTTTCTCCATGTTTCATAGAGCTTTTAGAATTTTTAGTCCTGAATTTTTAGATGAAGAAACAAAAAAGGATTTATGAAATAGTATCAAACTTGAAATACCCAAAACATGTGATAGTTAGATCACAATACAAGGCCAGGAAGTCCTACGATGACTTTTCCCCAAAAGATCATTTTAATAAAAAAAATATTTTGATTCTTCCCTTTCATCCCAATTTGGTGAAACTTCCTCGTGTCCTTAAGGTTTTTGATGTTAATGTTGTATTTAAAAACAATACAATCAAAGAACTTCTCATCAAATATTCGCCCGATAATTCGGCGGGTTGTGTCTACAGTATTGCTGGCAAGGAATTAAATTTTAGGTTGAGCCAGCACAAGTGTAGTGTCCGTACTGGCCAATCATCAAATGGGATTTTTGCTCACATTAGAGACTACAGCCATTGCAATGATTGGGACAATTCACAAGAAATTGTTTCACGTAGTTTCTATTTGGTAACGAATATAATTGAATCATGTCTCATTAAAAAAAAATCAATGAGAACCTCAATTTAAGCACTGGTTTGTTCAAACCCGCTAATTTTGTCATCAACCAAATTGTAGGACAATGTCACAAAGCTCCGCCTTACCTATCTTGTGTGACCTTTTGTCACCTGTGTCAATTGTCACCCATTTTATTCTTGTTTTTTTTTTGTCATTATTATCTATTAATTTTTTATTTTTTATTTTTATTATCTAAATTTTTGTTCCTTTGTAAGACATTTCTTATGTACTTATGTTGAATGATCTCTCCTGTTCTCTACACTATTGTATTTAAGCTGTACTTTGTTGTGTAACTATGTACCTTGAAAATGTCTTAGATAGACAAAAACGTTCAGTATTCCGATCTTTGATTTCCTCGTGGTTTCAGCAAAATATCTTTGTTGTTCAGGTGTTTTATGCGATTACTGTTGCATATATATATACATATATATACATACACACACACACACACACACACACACACACACACACACACACACACACACACACACACACACACACACACACACACACACACACACACACACACACACACACACAAACACACACACACACACACACACACAGACACACACACATATATATATATAGATATAATATATGATATATATGAATATATATATATATATATATATATATATATATATGAATATATATATATATATATATATATGTATGTATATATATTTATATATATTGTTAACATCTCGTATTAACGTAGTTGCATCTCGGGTCAGCCACCTGCATCGGCCGGCGCCTCAACCTACGCGAACCAACTTTCCATATGGCAACAGACTCTTTATTCCGTAACTCGCAACCTTTGTAAATTTGCACATAGAATATGTTTCTGGCAACCCTCCGAGCTTTGCTGGGGGCTTGCCAATTATTTGGTAGTTAGATCTAAACTTGGAGAATTAAAGTCAAGAACTCCGCCTGAGTTTCTTTCACCACCAATTCCAAATGTAGAGTACCACAACCTACATTCTGGTGGGCAGC
>NC_134789.1:63069087-63084087 GCF_046742065.1 Oratosquilla oratoria
TTGCGCATTCTGTATTTTGTCATTGCTTGCATGAATGCAGTTTAAGAATTTCATGCAAGGTTCTTATGTTAGGCAGTTTCTGAGTGTTAGTAGATTATTTTTTCCTGTATCGTTACCACTTCATAAATCTTATGTAGTTGATGTTTCAGGGACTTTATTGACATCCCTACGGACCAGAGTCACGTGATTTCAAGGTTGAGGAAAAAAGAAAAAAAGATCATACATAATTTCTTCCTTGACTACCTCTATTACTCAATGTCTTCGACGCAATAGTGTCACCATGGATAGAAACGCTGGTATTTTCGACAATATCAATAATTTCATTCTCTGACTTCACTGCAATAGTCTGTAAATTGTCTCAAACAAATCCCGCATTAATCGTTTACAGTTGAGTATTTCATTTACCTATTAGGAAATCCGTTCCTCACCTACAATAAAAATCTTAATTAGAAATATTCATTAGTGACGCCACATTGTTTATTTATCATAGTTACCTCCAAGCAAATCTATTTAGTTGAAAGATCTTACAAAATCCAAACTTTAAATATATTCTTTGGATTTATCAAACGTTGGCAATTAATCTGCTGATGTGTCAACTAATTTCCATAAATGATAATCTACAATTATGGTTATATAATTACAATCCACATGAAGTAATAAATTATCAAGAGATATTCATTATGTAATCATTCTTGGTTCTAATGTCTGGGTAAAAGATATAATATTTACAAGTTCTGAGGCAAATGTTCTTAGCCTAGTTTTATTGGTTGCTGTTGTAGTATTATGGTTTTATAATTACAATCCAGATCAAGTAATAAATTATTAAGAGATATTCATTATGTAAGCAGTCTTGATTCTAATGTCTGGGTTAATGATATAATATTTACAAGATCTGAAGCAAATGTTCTTAGCCTAGTTTTATTGGTTGCTGCTGTAGTATTCTTTTTAATTTATTTTATTCTATTTTGATTCAATATTCATCTATCGTATTCTATCATATCCTCATATTTCTTTATTTGATCTTATTTCTTTTTCATATCTATTTATCTTAGTTTATTTCCTTTTTATCTTTTCATATTGATCTATGTCTTCATCATTTGATTATTCATATATTTATCTACTTATTTTATTTCTATATAATAATTTATCTATTTATCTATTTATCTAATATTTTATCTATATATATTCTAATAATCTATTTATCTATTTATCTACTTATTTATTCACTTATGGACCGACATGTCTCCTGTGAACATGTTTTTATCATTGTAACTCATTGCATCTCATTGTATCCTATACTTATGTAGTGCTATTTTTTAGACACTTGAAGACCACTTTTTCAACATTGAAGTTAATCGCTTAGTGTCCACTAAATCTCACTAATTTTGGTCCGTGAAACCTCCATGGTCCACTCGGTCCATATGGGCCAGAAGGTTAGAACCACTGACCCAACAAACAAACACACACACACACACACACACACACACACACACACACACACATTCTCGTAATTCTTTTAGGTTCGTATTCAAGAAACCCGAGTGGTACCTAAGTTCATATGTACGCTGTTTGATAAAAAGGTATGTGGATTTATATCAAACATCATACCTCAAAGAACCTTTCCAAATGTATCTATTAACTTGCTGATAGATACGACGAGCGTTGCCGGCATTTTTTTTCCAATACAATTTAGACGTATTTCTATATACCCCGAGAGGATATTATAACGTTAGAAAATGTACCTGTGTAGGAAGTGAGAAGAGCTACTGATATTACTAGGAAAAGCGTTTTCTTAGAAATGGATAAAAGAATAATCACTATTATTGATATGTGTGTCTTTCAACCAGTATTCTTAGAAACACGTAAACGACCTCTATAGACGTGAATACAAAGCTACGTCCACCAGGCTTGCCAACTTTACCGACAAGAAAACCTCTCAGGCTTCTCAACCTTAGTATGAAGAAAATTTCATTTGTCGAATATTTTCGTTTTCTTTAAAGTATCCTATAGTCTTGTATCTGCGATATATTTAATCGTATCAATTCGCCAATTTAGTAAAATTGGGAAACGTCAGTCACTATATAGAGTATGATTTGCTTGTAACATATCAGATATGGTCTGCAAAATAACTAGGCATGATTTTTCAAGAAACATTACGTACGGTCAACTTCTTGGACCTAAGAATTAATACAAGGATTTAATCATTATTTACAACTCTATCATAAGATGTGATGTTCATATTCTTTGAAACGTAAATAAAAATTACATAATCATAATATTTATGTTAATAAAGAAATGCATTCTAATGATCAACTTCTCTGTAGTTAGATGTATTATTAAGATTTCTGAAAAGGTAATTAAAGTTAACATGATTATTATCCTTATGTTAAAATGAATGCCTCGTAAAGACTAGCTCCTACCTTGTGATTAGATTTTATGTTAATATTCTAAAGTCAAGAGTTATGTGCCTTCGTTTTGATTGTGTTGCTATGGTGACGTTAACCAAAGATAATAAAATTGTCTGGCGGAAGCAGGAAAAAAATCAATAGCGTACTTCAGGATAAATTTAATGACCGAAGTCTCATAAATTTACTTGTGCCTTACTCGTTCTCGTATTTTCTTCCTAGTCATGGGTTCGAGTCCCGCACCTACTTCTCTCCAAGTCCCAGTAATGACTGTTTGGTACCTAAACCAATATCCCCCAAATAGCATAAAAGATAAAGGCTTCGGGCGCAGCTACGTAGTGCCTCCTGGCGTAAGCTTCTTTCCTTCTTAAAACATTTCAAAGTTCCATAAGATCTACCAACATTGGTATAACCTTGACAATAATTACAAAAATTACATCGTATCACAAGAATTACATTATCTCCAGGCACTTATGTAATATGGAAAGTAATTGGAGTATTTTCTTTGTTGTTCTAGCTATATAACATTTCATCTATTTACGTTATGACATTCAACAATAATTCTTGTCATTTCAGAATTGCCCTTTATTGGTGTTGGACCACATGTTAGGAAGGTTGATGGAGCTTGATCAAGGCCTGATATACAATGGTTGCATGTATTGTATGCATGCATATCTATCTATCTATCTATCTATCTATCTATATATATATATATATATATGTGTGTGTGTGTGTGTGTGTGTGTGTGTGTGTGTGTGTGTGTGTGTGTGTGTATGTGTGTGTGTGTATTTACCTAGTTGTATTTTACGGGACGAGAGCTATGCTCGTAGTGACCCGTTGTAGATTATGCCAGTCATTAAGGAAACACCAGTTTTCAACCCGGAGTAACTTAACTGCTGGATAACTCAAGGATCTTTTAATAAAAGAGCTACAAAATACTCGCAAGCGCACGCACGCACAAACATACAGACACACAACTCGTGGCGCTGTGGTTAGAGTTCTTGCCTGCCACCACGGCGGTCCGGGTTCGACTCCCGCCCAGGGCTGAAATAATTCCAGTATCGCTTCGCTGCTGGGTGTTACTCCAACTCTCGTGAGCGGGGAGTTGGGTGTGTGCACATGTGTAAGGTCACAGTATTACCCATAGATCGGTCATACGAGCTCTGAGTTCTCTTCCAGGAGGTTAATAACTGTCGATTACGAGTCCAACACGTGATCCACGATCATGGTGAATCACACGCACAGACAAACGTGCACGCTCACACACACACACACACACACACACACACACACACACACACACACACACACACACACACACACACACACACACACACACACACACACACACACGTGCGCACGCGCATATTAGGACGCCCTTATGAAATATTCCTTCAGGTTGTATGACTAATCAAGATTGTTTTTCTCCCAAATTCCCTCAAATAATCTTCTTCACCTCTAGCTGTAACATTTACACCAACAAACACCACCACCGCTACTATAACCACTACCCTTACCACAAGCACAATAATAACTTTCCCAAGTAATGTGAACCATATCGTTTCCTCTGACAGCTGAAGTGGCCCTTGAAGTGAGCTGGGCCTCGAGCAGTGGCTAATGGAGCAATTCCCATACATGTGCTTGGTGGAGCTGCATCAGCCTCATCACCGTTGCCGTAATGGCTACAGGCATCGCGTCGTAGATTCGCCTACAATAGAAACTAAATTCACCACTCGTGATACTCTATCGCCTTAGCAGCAACATCAAAGTGTCTCAGTTTAGTTACATCTGCGTAGACCGACCAATTCGTGGTAAGCTCTGTCAATATACTGCAATTAATCGGAGTCAAGGTAGATGAGGTGGCGGCTGAGGTGGTGGAGATGGAGGATGGTGATGATGAGGTAGTGGAGGTGGAGGGTGGTGGTGAAGTGGTGGTGGGGACGGAGAGTGGTGGTGAGGTGACGTGGTGATGAAGGAGGTGGTGGTGGTTGAGATGGAGGGAGAGTGGTGAGGTGGTGGTTGAGATAGTGGTAGAGGTGGTGGTAGTGGAAGGTGGTTATTGTGGTGGAGAGGGGATGGTGGTAGTGGAAGGTGGTAAGGGTAGTGATGATAGTGATGGCATTTATGGTAGTCGTGGTGTTGTTGTTGTCGTTCCCTAGACTGTCTGTCCGAGCAGTCCCGTCTCCCCAAGGAATGCTACACTCGAAACTGGGTTTTCCCACAAATCCTTTATAGAGTGTATGTTGTGTTGTTTGCGTGCATGATTGTGTATAATGCAGTCTTCCATTATGTGTTGTATGGTATGGGGTGAAGTGTTACAACCTGGGCAGCTGTTCACAATGCGGTCATTCAGCCTCTTCTGGTAGCTTAGAAGTGCTGGGTTGTGGCCGCACCGCAGTCTGGCCAAGTGGACTCTGTCCTTTCGTGGGAGAGAGGATTCAGAAGGGTGGATATCAGGGGGTCTGGCATGCAGTCGTTGTGTTGGTAGCGATGGTACTGGTGGTGTGTTAGTAAAGACGGTAATATTCATAATAGTGATGAGAGTTCTGATGGCAGTGGTGGCGGCAGTGGTGGTAGTCCTAGGAGTGGTGATATTACTGGTGGTTTTTGTGGTGGTATTGGTGTTGTTAATGACGTTGAAGTCAGCAATGATGGTGGAAGGAAGATGATGGTGGTGGTGGTGAGATGGTGGTGGTAGTATTAGTGGTGGTGTGGTGGTAGCGTTGTTGTCTTTGTTGTTGGTGGTTGTAGTGATGGCGATGAGGGTGGTATTAAAGTCCTGTAGCGGAGATCACGGAATGCCTACCAAATAAGAGCAACACAGCTAAGGTCTTTTAAACTTCAAATAACTAGATCTATTTCACTGTATTATTCCTAAACTCACATTTGCAATTCTCACATATTGTTATATCATTTCATTATATTTGTTATATAATCAATTCACCACGACATTATCATTTCTAGGTGTGCTATTAATGTACAACATTACATTATCCCAACGATATTATATCAAATTATGAATATGTTATCACATCATATTATTATTCAATTTCACCACAGTATCATTATATGATATTGCCGTACCGCACCAGACATTCACTTCCATATAAGGAAGAGGAGCTACAGAACTATTTCAATTACAGGAATAACTTAAGTCAAGTATGAGCGTGAGGCAGTTAGTGGATAAGAGTGTACTATGGGAGGCTGTTAGATGACCCCACACCCAACCCCACACCGTCAGCCAGTGTCATGTAATACATAAATGTGGCGTCATACAAGGGAACACAGTAAAGTGTAAAACAAAATACTCTCTACCAGAAGAACCTGTGGTGAATGACAAAGCCGAAAATAAAATAATAATTTCCTCACGCAGTAAGGGTTTCTGATTGGGGTCTTTGGGTTTCGCAGGAAGCGCGCACATACGAGCATTGTGACGTGGGTGCTATATGTGTTGTTATTTGGTGTATTATTTTTCTTCTTCTTTCTTCGTTGGACCAAAACATCGGAGGGCATTTGGAGCGAGCTCGGAACATTAACAGTCATGCACAAACTATTCCAGAAATAGCATCATGAGAGAGTTACTACTCAGCGTGAAAGGCAAAGTGCTGAACGCAGTGAGGATTTCTGGTTGAGTTCTTTGGGTTTCGGTCGAAACAGGTGCACACGAGCATTGTGACCTGAGCGCTATGTGGGTTGAAATTTAGTGTCTTATTTTTCTTTTTCTTTCTTTTTCACTGGACCAACAGGTCGAACAGCTTTCGGGGCGCTCTGGAAATATCAACAATCTCGCACGAACTATGTCAATGGTCATGAATGTCTTGTATTTTATGTATTTCTAGTAATAATAACAATGATAATAAATGAAACAAAATTTTTAGTTACAAATCAAAGTAAGATAAAAATCAGTAAAACAAAATAAAAAAAGCAAAATGAAAATTAAATGCAACAAAACAAACAATATGAAATAAAACAAGGCAAGCCAAATGAAAAAAAAATAAATACAGCAAAAAAAAATACAGCAAACCAAGTTAAAAAAATTAGACAAAAATAAAATAAAATATATTGAAATGTACATAGATAGCATGCATATACATAACCTATTTCCGAATGTCGCTGTCCTATATATTTATTGCGAGGCCATACAATTTCATTTAGGTCAGGGAAACCCCTAACCCCAAGATTAGCCCCTTTGTTATGTCTATCTAATCCTCATATCGCAAGAGGAATTTATATAACTGTGCGAAAATCCTTCAATCCCGGAAAGGAAATTATTCGATTGTAAAGCAATACGAATACATACACATGTATGTATGTATGTATGTATGTATGTATGTATGTATGTATGTATGTATGTATGTATGTATTTATGAATGTATGTATGTATGTATGTATGTATGTATGTATGTATGTATGTATGTATGTATGTATGTATGTATGTATGTATGTATGTATGTATGTATTCATGCATGTATGTATGTATGTATGTACAAATATGTATGCATGCATGTATGCATATATGTATGTGTATATGCATGTATATATATATATGTATGTATGTATGTATGTATGTATGTACAGATATGTATGTATGTATGTATGCATATATGTATGTGTATATGGATGTATATATGTATGTATGTATGTATATATGTATGTATGTATGTATTTATGTATGTATGTATGTATGTATGTATGTATGTATGTATGTATGTATTTATGTATGTATGTATGTATGTTTGTATGTATGTATGCATGTATATATATGTATGTATGTATGTATGTATGTATGTATGTATGTATGTATGTATGTATGTATGTATGCATGCATGTATGTATATATTGTATGTATGTATGTATGCATGTATGTACGTATGTGAGTATATATGTTTGCATGTATATATGTATATATATACATGTATATATATATATATATATATATATATATATATATATATATCCACTAGCCAAATTACCCGCACGTTGCTGCGGGTACATGATGATCATTTTAACTTTAACAGAATTTGTGGAGAAAAGTTACATGTATTAATATAAATCAATGGAAAAGGTAACAAAAATAAAATGTTAAGAAAGTAAGAAAAAAATCAATTTGTAGAGAGAGACGCCTTTGGAAATAGAATATACTTATCCAGTTAGCCTGGGTTATGGTAAATATATATAGTTTGGGGGGAGTTAGTGAACAGACAGATAGGGGCTACCACTTTATTATAGTTGTTACAAATGAAAGATAGTTATCGAAGTACCTTGGGTTACAAGGTTTCAGAATATATATGGTTATAGGTGTCTCTGTACAAAAAACTAGGAGGAGTTTGTGAATAATTCTTAACCTAACCATACTCCACCTAACTTAAACCCTTAACCCTAACCAAAATAACTTTTTAAAATGAAATATAGTTATCCAAGTACCTGAAGTGATAGGGTATCAGAATATATATGATTATGGGGTCTATCTCCAAAACCCTAGGAGTTCGTAAACAAGCAAACAAACAGACAGATAGACAAAGGTTTCAGAATATATATGGTTGTAAGGGTCTATCTGCAAAAACTTGGGAGGAGTTTGTGAATAATCTCTAGCCTAACTATACCCCACCTAACTTGAAACCTTAACCTCAACCAAAATATATTTCTAAATTAAATATAGTTATCTAAGTACCTGGATTGATAGGGTATCAGAATATATATGGTTATGGGGGTCTATCTCCAAAATCCTTTGAAGCGTTTGTGAACAAACAAACAAACAGACAGGCTTATAGTGAAAGAATTAGATGCAAAGATGTACAAAATATTTATTGTTTATGATCAAGCTACGGCTACATGAACTTCCTTTGTTTAGACATTCTGTCATGCACAACATCTGAAACATCCCTCTTCAAGCTCCAACAATAGTCGGCCATCATATTGCAGTCCCCTCTGTCTTGATACTGTTCTTCCATAATTCTAATGTCTTGATGAAAGCGTTTACCTTGTTCTTCACTGACATCATCCAGGTTCTCAGGAAAATTACTCAAATGACTGTGTAAGTAGTGCAACTTGATACTCATTTTACATCCAAGTGATTGAAAACTCAGAAGCAGTTCCTCCAGAATCTCTTTATAGTTGTCAGCTTTCCTGTTTCCAAGGAAATTCTGTATTACACCAGAGAAAGCATTCCAAGCTCTAGCCTCTACTTCAATCATTGTTGTGACAAAGGTGGCATCTCTGAGTAGTGTTCTTATGTGAGTTCCATCAAATACTCCTGCCGTTTTCTTCTCTTCACTCAGACTTGGAAAGGTTGAATATATGTGGTAGAAGCAATCTCCATTGTCATCAAGGGCTTTCTCAAATTGTTTCATCAAACTAAGTTTTATGTGTGGTGGAGGAAAGACTATTTTGTCTCTCTGAACAAGAGAATTATTGATGATGTTCTTCTCACCAGGTTTCAAACTTCTTCTTGATGGCCATTCCTTTTTCGCCCAGTGGTTTCCATGTAGCCCCACTGCCCCAGTAACACAAAAAACAGGGGTATTTTGTGTAACCTCCTTGCTAACCCGGCCAAAACTTCACCATTTTCAAATATACACAGATTAACCATTCATGTATATGATATTGCAGCCTCTCCAGAACAATCTTGATGCTGGCATATTCTTCTTTCATGATTACCGAGTGTCCTACTGGAATAGAACCAAACTTGTTTCCAATGTGAGGCAAAGCACATTTCAAACTCATTTTGGAACTGTCAATAAAAAATCTCCTCTCATTTGGATCATATGCAGTTAGCTCCATAGCAAGCAGAAGGCCTTTAACATTACTACAATACACAAGCTGAGCATCAGACTTAAAATTCTTCCGCAGTTCTGCTTCTATGTTACGATAAAAAGAAACACTAGTGCCTGGTTCTAGCATTCTTTTTTTTCAACCTGTAAGCTAACATAGTGTCTTATTCCCCGTGTGGTTTTCTGCGAAGTTTTACATTCACGCGTTTTAGTGAATAATGTTGCATATATGTATATATATATATATATATATATATATATATGTATATATATATATATATATATATGTATATGTATATATATATAATATATTTTCTTTACAAAGGATTACAAAGGCGGAGCATGCCGACAGGAGACCTTTTGGTCCATATCTAGGTCGGATGCGAAAAAAATCATAATAATAATAAATTAATAAATAAAAACTATAATAATGTAAATAACAAATAAAATACATAAATACATGCATAGGTATGATTAAATGATAAACAAACAGGTAAATAGTAAGTAATAATAAATTGACATATAACTAATGATAAATGAGAATCAAACCGATCATAACAAAACAAAAACAAATAATATGAAATTAATGATAATCATTACAGCATCTTGCTTAGGTGTTTACCTAAACGATTCTTAAATGAGAATCAAACCGATCATAACAAAACAAAAACAAATAATATGAAATTAATGATAATCATTACAGCATCTTGCTTAGGTGTTTACCTAAACGATTCTTAAAGCTTCGAACTGAACAACGTTGCACTGCCTCTGCAGGAAGTTTATTCCACTCATTAACTACACGGTTGGCGAAGTTGAATCTATTTCCGGACAGTTTGAGAGCATTATTTCTTGTCAGATTCTCATTCAGTGTGAAAATTTTGTCACTTTTGATGTTGTCAATTCCCTTTAGAATTTTAAAGACCTCTATCAAGTCACCTCTGAGTCTACGCTTTTTTAGGGAAAACAGATTCATATATTTTAGTCCAATTTCTTATAATTTTTTATTTTTATTTGGAATCAGTTTTGTGGCTTGCCGTTGTACTCTTTCCAGCCTGTCAACGTCTTTAATGAGATTTGGTGACCATACGGAAACAGCATATTCCAAATGTGGACGAACTAACGATTTATATAGCTTGTTAATGACAGATGGACTTTTGAAGTCAAAAGATCGCGCAATCAGTCCTAGAATCTTATTTGCTTTCTCAGAGGCTGAAATACACTGCTTAAAGGATTTGAGATCGTTACTGATAATTACGCCGAGATCTTTTTCACTATTCACTTTTGTTAACGAATTTCCAAATAACTTGTAATCGTACTTACTGCTATTTATTGAGACATTCTGACAGGTTGACGTAAGCGGAGTAGGAAAACAGGAGTCTTAGTCTTGAGTTTATTCCTGACTAGTTTCGCAAGTATGCTTTTTCAAAGGAAGCATACCTGCGAAACTAGTCAGGAATAAACTCAAGACTAAGACTCCTGTGTTTCCTACTCCGGTTACTGTTATTTTTACCTGTGTGCATTACCTTGCATTTACTTGTGTTAAATTTCATTAGCCACTTTTCAGACCATTGTTGTGATTTATCTAAATCTTCTTGAATATCTAATTGGTTTAAGTGATCATTTGCCATTCCGCACAGTTTTGTATCATCAGCAAATTTGGAAACAATAGATTTTAGTCCACCGTCTGTATCATTTATATATACTTTGAGTAGAAGTGGCCCAAGAACGGAACCCTGAGGAACTCCACTTGTAACATATTTCCATCTAGAAGTTTTCTATTTAAAACAACTCTCTGTTTTCGATCATTCAACCAATTACTAGTCCAACTTAATAGGCTACCACGTATTCCGTGTGATGCTAATTTAGTAAGTAGTCTTTCGTGTGGGACGGTATCAAAAGCTTTTACAAAATCTAGATATACTAAATCTATATTGTTTCTTTTGTCATAATTCGAGATAACTGTGTTGTAGAATTCGAGTAAGTTAGTCACGCAAGAATGTTTCCGTCTGAAAACATGCTGGCTATCATTTATCAAACGGTTACTTTATGAATGATGTTCGATAGCATCTCTGATGATAGTTTCCATAATTTTTCCTACGATTGAAGTCAAACTTATAGGCCTATAGTTATTTGGTTTCTTTTTGTCACTTTTTTGAATATGGGAGTAACGTTAGCTAGCTTCCATTCTTTTGGGACATCTCCGGATATGATGGATTTTTTGAAAATAATTTCTAATGGAACAACAATCTCATTTTTCATTTCCTTTAAGATTCCTGGATACCAATCGTCAGGCCCTGGTGTTTTATTAGCATTGAATGTCTCTATACACCTTTTAATTTTTTATTATGTTATATTTACCGTAGTGAATGAGTTTATCCTAGACTTTTCACAGGTTTCAGTTTGGAATTCACTTTGAGGTGTTTCGTTTAAGAATACAGAGCTAAAATAATTGTTTAAAATATTACACATTCCTTCATTTGAATATTCAAGTTGACCGTCAGCAGATAATAGTGGACCAATGTGATTCCTAATAACCTTTTTATCTCTAATGTAACTATAGAATTCTTTGGGATTCTCTTTGGATTTATCAGCGATATTCATTTCGTATTGTCACTTTTTTTTATTGTCTTTTTTAAATCTCTCTACATTGATACATAACTTTCATAGTCATTAGATGCACCCGAGCACTTATATTTCTTATAAGCCTGTCTCTTTTTAGCAATACTTTTTTCAGATACTTTTTCGAGCCACTTTGGGCGAGCCTAATTTGTGGGACGTCTGTCCTTAAAAGGAATGTAAGTATGAATCATCTTAGTGAGCGTATTTTGAAATATTTCCCACATCTGATCTACAGGTCTTTCGCTTAATTTTGCCTCCCAATCTGTAAGCTGAAGCTCCTGACGTAGTCTTATGAACTGAGCTTTACTGAAATCGGGTATTTTAGAAACACAAGTATCTATTCTAAAAAATTTTAGGAGTTTGAATCTAACTAAGCTGTGATCGCTATTTGCAACAGATTCACCGACTTCTACATCACACACACACACACACACACACACACACACACACACACACACACACACACACACACACACACACACACACACACACACACACACACACACACACACACACACACACACACACACACACACACACACACACACACACACACACACATATATATATATATATATATAACACAGGAACCCACAGTCGGAGAAAGAATAAACTTCGAATAAAGAATAATCCTATATTTCGGCTATCAACTGTAGCCCTCTTCAGGAAAGTACATAAGATAGAGAACAGAGGGGACTTATAAACTACAGTAAGAAGTGATGTGGACAGTTGACCTCACTCAGGCGTGGGCAAACTGGGATGGCGGAGGAGGGAGGGGGTGAGGAGAGGGGAGGATGTAACGTCCGCACCAGCTTATTTACTGCTGCGCGTGAGATTATGTCAGGTGTCCACTGCCCTTTAGAAATATTAATATTAGGGCATTCCTCAATTAATGCTGATTCGACTATTTTCCTCCTGAAACAACAGTGGGACTTGAACACTAATCTGGCCTTACCCCAGTCGAAAGAACGATTCTTATTTTTGACATGAAGAAATATAGCCGAATTTTCTTGCCCATACCTAATTGACCTTTTATGTTCTGCCAATCTAGTGTTCAAGTCTCTCCCGGTTTGACCCAAGTAAACCAAATCACAATCTTTGCAGGGCAAACAATAAACACCAGGTGACTCAACTTCCTTCGGTTTTTGTTGAACGTTCACAATTTGCTTACGCACGGTGTTAGGATAGTGATAGGCAATAGTGAGACGTTCACGAGGAAACAATTTAGTAGAAGAACTGATGGTATTATTGAATGGAATTTTTAAAATGTCCTTAAAGGAGCGGTTAAAATTTGAGGGGACGGAAGTTTTAAAATGGTTGGCCCTAGCCTTACTGAGGGCTTGGTCCAGAAACCAAGGTGGATAAGCCAACTTCTCAAGTTGACATTTGATCACCTCAATCTCATGGTCCAGAAATTGAGGACTGCAAATCCTGAAAGCCCTCAAGAAAAGGCCAGAGGCAACACTTTTCTTGACATTGTCAGGGTGATTGCTAAAAAAGTGGAGATAACTGCCTGAATGGGTGGGCTTACGGTATACTGTAAAGAATAAATTATCATCAGTTCTTCTTAACAAAATATCCAAGAAAAGGATTTGGTGTCCTTCTTCCCATTCAACTTTAAATTTAAGATTCGGGGTCAATTGGTTCAATTTATCATGGAACACTTAAAATGGGCCCCAACTGTCATCCCATGCCGAAAAGATATCGTCTACGTACCTGAGCCAAATCTTTTCTGGCTGTTTGATGCTGGGCAGTAAATAAGCTGGTGAGGACGTTACATCCTACCCACACCTCACCCCCTCCCTCCTCCGCCACCCCAGTTTGCCCCACGCCTGAGTGAGGTCAACTGTCCACATCTCTTCTTACTGTAGTTTATAAGTCCCCTCTGTTCTCTATCTTATGTACTTTCCTGAAGAGGGCTACAGTTGATAGCCGAAATATAGGATTATTCTTTATTCGAAGTTTATTCTTTCTCCGACTGTGGGTTCCTGTGTTATATATATATATATATATATATATATATATATATATATATATACATATATATATATATATATATATATGTGTGTGTGTGTGTGTGTGTGTGTGTATGTGTGTGTGTGTGTGTGTGTGTGTGTGTGTGTGTGTGTGTGTGTGTGTGTGCGTGTGTACATATAAATGATATATACACATATATATTATATATATGTATATATATACATACATACATATATTATACATATGTGTGTTTATATATATATATATATATATATACATATATGTGTGTATGTATATATATGTACATATCGTCTCATGAAGATATGAATGTAGAAATACTTATTTTTCGAGTTTGCTCTCCTTTCTTTTTCCTTCCGTTCCCTTTTTATTCTTTCTATTGCCTTTTTCCATCAAATCTATTCTTCTTCTCCTTTTCCTGTTTTCACTGTTCAGTCCTTCTTTCCATTCTTCCACTTCACTGTTGCTTCTCCCTTCTCTCACTTTCTCTCTCTCTCTCTCTCCCTCTCGCTCTCTCTCTCTTTATCTCTCTCTCTTTGTCTCTCTCTCTCTCTCTTTCTCTGCCTCTCTCTGCCTCTTTCTCTGTCTCTCTCTACATATCTATTTCTCTCGCCCTCTCTATTTAACTCCATATCCACACCTCCTCACACCACGTTTGTTTATATACCTATGTTTTCACCTAATCATTCCCCCCACACATCCTCTTCCCCCACCCACTCCATTCAGGTCTGACACTCTATCATGTTATTGCAGTCTACGGTAGATAAGTTACAACTCTCCTTTGGTTCTGCGCGCGCAATGTCCGTCGCCCGATGCTACTCATCTCACCCACGCACGCGTCCTCCAGCACCCCCGTCCCAACCACCCACTACGTTATGATATGCAATGTAATTTGGCGTGATTGGTTGTGAAAACGTCATGATGCAATTGAAAGCGTCCAGTCCGAATTAGTCATTAAATGCAGCACCATCTCGACTGCCATTTATCGGAGTTTGTAACATTGCCATTTGCAGCATTACCATTTGTAACGTTGCCATATGGGACATGGTACGGAACGATGATATGTTATCACCAGAGATGCTCGGGATCACATCATACAGTTGGAAAAGTGATACTCTGAGACTCATTCATATTTATGTTATGTGATGACTAGAACTTAAGCTTCGAGCGCGAATTTGTCCGCAAGTAAGATTTGGCAAAATACAGCCTAT
>NC_134789.1:63096587-63101587 GCF_046742065.1 Oratosquilla oratoria
CATTATCATTATTGTTATTACTATTTCTATTACTATTATTATTATTATTAATATTATTATTATTATTATTATTATTATTATTATTATTATTATTATTATTATTATTATTACTATTATTGTCATTATTATTATCATTATTGTTACTATTATTATTATCATTATTACTATTATTATTATTATTACTATTATTATCATTATTATCATCATTATCATTATTTTATTTTATTTTATTTTACTTATTTATTTATTTATTTTTATTTATTTATTTATTTATTTATTTATTTATTTATTTATTTATTTATTTATTTATTTATTTATTTATTTATTTATTTATTTATTCATTTATTTATTCATTTATTTATTTATTGTTAAGGCAGAGAAACTGGTATATTTCCAGACCCCATACTGTGCCCTTGGAGCACGTATTATTACCCCCTGCACAAGCTAAAACATAACTGTACCATCTTGTTTAACTACAGTAACCAATGCAATAGCTCTTTGTCGACCCCACGCTCTTCCCCTTCACCTTCCCGCTCCGCCCCATCCCCTCGCCCAAATCCTTTTCATTGCTCCCTCTTTGGAGTGTCCTTTTCTTGTCCCCTGCTATGGTGTCTGGCGTAATGTAATAACAGAAATTGAATGCTTAGTTAAGTAAAAGTGTTCTCCTTATATATATATATATATATATATATATATATATATATATATATGTATATATATATATATATATATATATATATTAGTCGTCATACAAGTCAGGTCAACCGGGTAGCTGCTTCACTTAGTGATATAGCGAGTGGTTGTGTTACCGTGTTCAGCGCCGATGAGGTACAATCTATACTTAGTAGAATTGAAACCTTGGAGGATGCTATTAAGTGCCTCAAGGAGAAGAATCGAGTTCTCCGCTCGAAGGCCCAAAATACGGAAGACAAAACTAGCTATGAGCTTGGATGGAAAACGGCGATAAATAAGATACGGAATCGTGGAAAAAAGTCTTCACCAGCCTCACTCGTTTGCAAGAACTCGTTTCAAGTACTAGCGAATCTGCAGGAAGAAGAAACAAATGAAATTCAAGAGAAGAAGGGAAGGGCAGACGCTGGATCCCTGTCCAAAGGTAAGATTTTGGTTGTAGGAAACAGTCAAGTGAGGTACTTAGACAGGGATTTCTGCGATAAAGATAGGGAACATAGGACGCAGATGTGTTTTCCCAGCGCGGGGATAGATGTTAGAGATATGATTGAAGAGTGTTTAGTAAGAGAAGGTAAGGACCCTTTAGTTTGTTTAAGTGCCGGGGGCAATGATATAGGTAAGTTAGGGAGTGAGGAATTGTTTGCGCGGTTCCGGGATGCGCTAGACAAGATTAGAAATAGGGGAGGTGTTCCTGTTATATGTGGAATCCTTCCGAGGCGTAGAGTTGGAGGCATGTGGTATTCCAGGGCTATTGCAATAAATTGCAGGCTGGCAAAACATTGTAAGGCCAATGGATGGGCATTTGTCGACAGCTGGGACCGCTTTTACTTTAGGAATCATTTATATACAAGGGACGGGGTGCACTTGTCGCCCAGAGGATTTCGGCTCCTTGCTGAATCCTTTGAGCAAGAAGTAGGTATCCTACAGTTTTTTTTTTTCTGGTAGATTACGTGGGAGTAGGGGGGAAGTATCGGAATATAGTTTAGGCAATATAAACAACTTAGAGAGGGACTGTAAAAAGAATCACCAAAGCAGGTGGAGGGAAGATAAACTAAAAGTTTACCATACAAATAGGAAAAGCATGATTAACAAAATTGATTTGCTGCGAGGTAAAGCATGCATAGAGAATTTCGATATTATAGCTATTACTGAGTCCTGGATCAACATGGCTAATAAACATTTCCTTCTGGAAATCGAAATAGAAGGATTTAAGCTTTTTCACAAGGATAGGGTTGGCAGGAGTGGGGGAGGTGTAGCACTCTTCGTTAGAAATACAATAAACTGTATTATCAAAAATTCGATTAAGGAAGAGGACTATACGGGATCCATTTGGGTAGAGATTATAGGCAAGAATAAGCAAATTATTATTGACGTCTTGTATAGGCCTCCTAACCTCAGCATTGAGCAGACTGATCCCCTGATTCATGAAATTCACAGAGCGTCCCAGTACAAAAACGTTGTGATCATGGGAGATTTTAATTATAGAAACATTGACTGGCAAACCTTAATAGGAGATCAGGAAACAAAGAAATTCCTAGATGTGGTGCAGGATAATTTCATAAAACAAGGGATTACCGATCCTACGAGAGGAGAAAATACTCTGGACTTAGTTTTAACTAATAATGAGCACCTAATGAGTAACGTAAATGTGGAAGATAGTCTAGGCTCTAGCGATCATCAAGAAATAAGATCTAATATAATTTGGGAAGAATGAAAAAGTACGAATAACGTCCAAGTACCAGACTTCAAGAGAGCAAACTTTGACAATATATAAACCTATTTGAAATTGAATATGCAATGTCATGCGGATGTTGCGGACGTTTCGGACATTGTCGAGTCTAGGTGCGTGACCGGGGGTCAGGTTATAGCCAAAGATCGGGTCACGGAGGGTATCATTTGGGGGGCGAGGGCTCAACAGACAGGTCAGCGATTTGGATGAAATGTAAAGCAATCTAACTGATTTATTTATTAGTGCACAAATACATCTATCCCCCTGAAGTCAATACGGAAAAATAGTAATACTCCCAAATGGATGACGGACAGATTGAAACATGAGATCGGAATGAAAAGAGGACTTTACGTAAAAATAAAAAACGGGGAATCACACCTTAGATCAAAATATAACGAATTGGCAAAGCTGATTAAAAAGAATACACATACAGTGAGACGTAATTATGAAATTAAGGTTGCTAGTCAAGCAAAATCCAACACAAAGGGTTTCTTTCATATCTACGGAACAAAAAATAAAGAGAGAATATGACCAATTAAAAGCGATGAAAATGTCATGATAGAATCGGAGGAAAAAATGAGTGAGGAGTTTAACAATTATTTTCTATCGGTGTTTATCAATGAGAGGTTAGATAAAGTACCTGACTGCGATTCGATTTTCAGAGGGGACGAAGAAAGTAGTCTATCCAATATCAGCATTAGTAAAGTAGAAGTAGTCAAGCAGAGTGAAAGACTCAAAGCTACAAAATCCCCGGGTCCCGGCGAAATTTTTCCGGGAATGCTAAAGGAGTGTAATTTTGAAATCTGTGACCAGTTAACTGAAATATTTGATAAATCAGTATACACTGATTTTGTGCCTACTGCTTGGAGACAAGCAAACGTTGTTCCTGCTATTAAGAAGGGAAATAGATCGTCTATATGCAACTACAGGCCAATCAGTTTGACATCGGTTGTAGGAAAAATACTTGAATCAGTAATAGTAAGTATACTCAGAGAACACATCGAAAGACATAATTTAATTAATGATTCACAGCATGGTTTCTCCAAGGGTAAGTCATGTGTGACTAATCTTCTATCCTTTTACACTAAAGTATATAAGGCGTCAGATAACAATGATAATTACGATGTTATTTACCTTGACTTTAGCAAAGCGTTCGACAAGGTGCCACACCAGAGACTACTAAATGAAATCGAAGCACATGGCATAGGAGGAAGAGTGTTAGAATAGATTAAAGCTTGGATTAGTAACAGAAAACAGCGGGTCACCATAAATGGAGTAAAATCTAGGTGGGGCAATGTTACTAGCGGGGTCCCCCAGGGCTCGGTTTTGGGTCCCTTGTTGTTCATTATGTACATAAACGACTTAGACGACAAGATAAATAGTAATGTTAGTAAGTTTGCAGACGACACTAAAATAGGACGCCTAATTAGGTCAGGAGACGACGCAGAGATTTTGCAGGATGATCTTAAGAAATTGCTCACATGGTCGGTGAAATGGCAAATGAACTTCAATATCTCTAAGTGTAGCGTGTTAAACGTAGGGCTACATAACCCCGAAAATAGATACAGCTTAGATAACACGCTTTTAGAGAAAACGGAGTGCGAGAGAGACTTGGGAGTTCTAGTGAGTTCGGACCTTAAAACCAGGAAACAGTGCATTAGCGCCAGGAATAAGGCTAACAGAGCATTAGGTTTCATTGCTAGGATGGTAACGAATAGAAATGCAGAGGTAATTATTAAACTCTATTTAGCGATATTTAGACCCATCCTTGACTATGCGGTACAGTTTTGGTCTCCGTCCTACAGAATGGACATCAGTTCACTAGAATCAGTACAAAAAAGAATGACCAAAATGATACATGGACTCAGAAATTTACCTTACGAAGAGAGGCTTAGGCACCTTAACTTACACTCTCTGGAAAGACGCAGAGTGCGGGGGTGATCTAATAGAGGTATTCAAGTGGATCAAAGGCTTTAACAAGGGTGATGCAAACAAGGTCATCATCCCAGTGAACAAATTTACTCTTATCAACCACAAGTTACCTTAAGTCTAAGCCATCAACATCGAGAAACTCGAGGAGGCATACAAACAGAAATTGCTACGTGGTACAGCTAAGGACCTGAACCTCTGCTAGCACGTAACAAGTGACAGTGACTTACCCAATTGTGCTCTCAACCTTACAATCTTCCTTTTTCGCCTCCTTGTCCTCTCCTCTCACCCCTCCTCTCTTCTTTATCTTTTGCCCTCGTCCCTTTCCTCACCTTTTCCCACTTTCTTCCATCCCCTCCCTTCCTCTTCTCTCCCCACTCTCTCCCCTCCATATCTCTCCCCTCCCCTTAGCTCCATTCTCTTCCCTCCCTTCTAATCTTTCCACTCCCTATCTTGACCTCAACTACCCTACCCTTCCTACCAACCCTTATTCTCCCCATCCTTCTCTACCCATCCCTCTCTCTCCACTCTCTTTCCTTTCTTCATATCGCCTCTCCTTTCTATCTTCCCCTTCCCACATCACCCTCCCTCGCCTCCCCTTCAGGTTGATCCCACCTGCGAGCCATCTGAAGAGGTACTCACTCCGACAAGG